>NW_007253051.1:134092-136463 GCF_000164805.1 Carlito syrichta
CTCAGCCTTTCAAGTAGCTGGAATTACAGGCATGCGCTACCACGCCCGGCTGATTTTTTGATTTATTGTAGAGATGAGGTCTCTCCAAGTTGTCCAGGCTGGTCTCAAACCCCTGGTCTTAGGCAATCCTCTCACCTCTGCCTTCCAAAGTGCTGGGATTACAAGTGTGAGTCACTACGCCTGGCCTACCCAATGTCTTAGACTTACACTGATGGGCTATGACTAGCAAGAATAACTACCCTTTCCTTTGAATAATTCCTTTTGTGAAAATCCTAATACCATAATGAACACTAAAATTAGTAAGTTGGAGGCTAGGGCGGTGGCTCATGCCTATAATCTCAGCACTTTGAGAGGCCAGTGTTGGAGAATTGCCTGAGCTCAGGGGTTCGAGACCAGCCTGGGCAACTTGGCAAGACCTTATCTCTACAATAAATCAAACAATTAGCTGGGCATGGTGGCACGTGCTTGTAGTTCCAGCTACTCGGAAGGCTGAGGCAGAAGGATCACCTGAGCCCAGCAGGTTAAGGCTGTGGTGGCCATGAGCAGCCACTGTACTCTTGCCTGGGTGACAGAGTGAGACTCTGACTCAAAAAAAAAAAAAATTATTTAGTCGCTATTAAGACTCTTAACTTAGCTGGGCTCGGTGGCTCAGCCTGTAATCCCGCGCCTTGGGAAGTGGAGGTGAGTGGATTGCCTGAGCCCGGGGGTTCGAGACCCACCTGGGCAACTTGGCGAGACCTCATCTCTATAATAAATCAAAAAATTAGCCGGGCGTGGTGGCGCGCTCCTGTAGTTCCAGCTACTTGGAAGGCTGAGGAAGAAGGATCGCCAGAACCCAGCAAGTTGACGCTGCGGTGGCCAGGAGCAGCCACTGCACTCCAGTCTGGGCGACAGAGTGAGACTCAACTCCAAAAAAGAAAAAAAAAAGACTCTTAACTTTGGTGAGTTAAAGAGTGTTTTCATTTTAATCTCAAGAAACCTTTAAAGACTGATCCAGGTGCCCTGATAAGAATAAAATCATCAACTGAACATTTTAGGAAGACTTTCTCCTTTGAAGAAGGTTATTTCTTTTTGTTTGTTTGCTTTTGTTTTTTTTTTTTGAGTTGGAGTCTCACTCAGTGGCCCAGCCTCGACCTGCTGGGCTCCGGCGATCCTTCCACCTCAGTCTTCCAAGTAGCTGGAACTACAGGCGTGCGCTACCACGCCCGGCTAATTTTTTTTGATTTACTATAGAAATGAGGTCTCGCCAAGTTGCCCAGGCGGGTCTTGAACCCGCAGACTCAGGCAATTCACTCACCTCGGCCTTCCAAAGTGCAGGATTACAGGCTGAGCCACCGAGCCCGGCCGAAGAAGGTTATTTCTACCTATACTCTGCTATCCAATTTTAGTCTCAGAATCTGGAAATGTAAAATACCCACGTAGATCCCAGTCCAGCTTCTCACTTTACAGAAGAGAAGGCAAGCTCAGAGAGGGGGCAGTAACTCATCCATGGCCACCTTGTGAACTAGTGGCACAGAGACCAAGCCCTTTGGCCTTACTGCTCAGCGCAATGCATGTCCCAAGTCCAAGACCAGCCCTGCCTCTGCTTGCTTTCCTTCCTCTCTCTTGGTCCTTGTGATTACTGAACAGAAAGCCTTGGGCAAGCTCAGATGACTCAGAACTGAGGGCTAGGAGGGTCAGGGTGCGGTGGTGGGTGGTGCAGGAGTGAAAGACTCTCAGACAGAAAACTGGAGCTGGGCCTGTAGGATTTGGGCTCAGGCCAGGAGCAGCCTAGAAGCTGTACAAGAAGGATCTGAGGAGGCGACTAGTGGAAAGAGAGGTCTGGAGAGACAAAACAAAGATAGCATGGGAGCTGTTACCTGCCAGTTACAGGGTTGTGGAGTTGTAGTTCTACAAAACTGCAGAGTCAATGAAGGGCTAGTTGGTTGGTTTTCTTTTTTGTTTTGGTGGTCAAATGTATACAATATAAAGCTTGCCATTTTAACCATTTTAAGTGTGCAATTCAGTGACATTGATTTCAATACTGTGCAACTATCACCAATATTCATTTCCAAAACTTTTCCATCACCTCAATTAGAAACTCTGTGCCCATTAAGTAATAACTCCCTATTCCTCCTGCCCCCAGCTTCTGCTAACCTCTGATCTACTTTCTGTCTCTATAAATTTGCCTATTATAGATGTTTCATATAAGTAGAATCGCACAACATTTATCCTTCTCTGTCTGGCACATTACACCTAGAAATACTTTTAAGATTCATCTTTGCTGGGCTCGGTGGCTCAGCCTGTAATCCTGCACCTTTGGGAGGCTGAAGTGAGTGGATTACCTGAACCCGCAGGTTCGAGACCCGCCTGGGCAGCGAGACCTCATCTC
>NW_007253051.1:136874-138027 GCF_000164805.1 Carlito syrichta
AGGCGCGTGCTACCATGCCCGGCTAATTTTTTGATTTATTGTAGAGATGAGGTCTCGCTACCCAGGCAGGTCTCGAACCCGCGAGCTCAGGCAATCTCCTCACCTCAGCCTCCCAAAGGCACGGGATTACAGGCTGAGCCACCGAGCCCGGCTTCATGTTTTTTTAAATTGTGGTTAAATATACATAGCACAGAATTTATCATTTCAGTCATTCTTAGGTGCACAATTCAGTGGCATTAAGTTCATGCACATTGTTGTGAGCCATCACAACTATCCATTTACAGAACTTTTCATCTTCCCAAACTGAAACTCTGTACCCATTAAACTCTAACTCTCTATTCCTCCTCCCCCAGCCACTGGCACCCACTGCTTTCTGTCTCTAAAAATTTGATTATTCTAGATACCTCATATAAGTGGAATCACATATTTGTCCATGTGCGTCTGGCTTATTTCATTTAGCATAATATATATATTTTTTAGTTGGAGTCTCACTCTATCACCTAGGCTGGAGGGCAGTAGCATGCTCCTGGCCACTGCAGTTTCGATCTGCTGGGTTCAAGTGATCCTTCCACCTCAGCCTTCCAAGTAGCTGGAACTACAGACACGCGTCACATGCCTGGCTAATTTTTTTATTTATTGTAGAGATGAGGTCTTGTCAAGTTGTCCAGCCCAGGATGGTCTCGAACCCATGGGCTCAGGCAATCCTCTCACCTCGGCCTCCCAAAGTTCTGGGATTACAGGCATGAGCCACCACGCCCGGACTAGCATAATATTTTCAAGGTTTACCTATATTTACCAGCATGGGATGAATTTCATTTTTTCAAGGCTGAATGATATTTCTTTGTGTGAGCAGTAATATTTCATTCTCTATTTTTTTGTTTTGAGTTGGAGTCTCACTTTGTTGTCCAGGTTGGAGTGCAGTGGCATGCTCACGGCCACCGCAGCCTCGACCTGCTGGGCTCAAGTGATCCTTCCACCTCAGTCTTTCAAGTAGCTGGAAATGTAGGCACACGCCTCACACCTGGATAATTTTTTTACTCGTTGTAGAGACGAGTTGCCAAGTTGCCCAGGCTGGTTTTGAACCCCTGGACTCAGGTAATCCTCTCATCTCCACCTCCTAAAGTGCTGGGATTACAGGCATGAGCCACCGCGC
>NW_007253051.1:138047-138787 GCF_000164805.1 Carlito syrichta
TCCAACTCCAAAAAAAAAAAAAAAATCCATTGCTGAACATTTGGGTTATTTCCAGCTTTCAGCTATTGTGAATAATGCTGCTATGAACATTGGTTCACAAATATCTTAAACTCCTAGCTTTTGATTCTTTGGAATATTTACCGGAGTGGGATTGCTGGGTCATATGGCAATTCTATGTTTAACTTTCTGAGAAATGACCAAACTGTTTTCCACAGCAGCTATACCATTTTACATTCCCACCAACCATGCACGAGGGCCATTGCAGGGCTTTGAAAAAGGTTGGAATAAGATACCCTTCCCCAAGTTGCCTCTCCTTTGACCTACTGCAATACTTATTCCTCAGGGTTTAGGAAATCACTTCTCTTGTGTAAACCACCTATTTCTGGGCAGCTGCTGTGAGCTATGATCAGGCCACTGCTCTCCAGCCTGGGAAACAGAGTGAGTTCCTGTCTCTAAAATAAAAATAAAAATACAACAAAAATTTAAAAATATATAGTAGAACATTAAAAGAAAGTATAAGAATAAACATAAAATATTTTATATATTGCCATTTTCATATGGACTACAAATTTCCTTACAACAATTAATGCAAACTTTTGTTTCATTTTTTATTTAATTTTTTTATTTTTTGAGTTGGAGTCTCACTCTGTCATCCAGACTGGAGTGCAGTGACCACTCCTGGCCACTGCAGCCTCGACCTACTGGGTTCTGGCGATCCTTCTGCCTCAGCCTTCCAAGTA
>NW_007253051.1:138807-145089 GCF_000164805.1 Carlito syrichta
CTGCACTCCAGTCTGGGCGACAGAGTGAGACTCCAACTCAAAAAAAAAGGAAAAAGAAAAGAAAAAGTGGAAAACCATGCTGCAGATGTGAAGATCATGATGGTGTTCAGCCTCAGAAGTCCTAAACAGGGCTGCTGGGCTCACACTCCCTCCATTCTTCTCCTACGGGAGGAGACTTCTTTGAGCTGTCAGCCTGGCCTTTCTTTCAGTTGTGAGGTTGGGGCAGACAGCTCAACTTCAGTTTCTTCTTCTGTAAAATAAACACCTGCCAAAGGGTCTGACACGTGTCAATACTTGTGGTTATTTTCATTTTATTTTATTTTATTTTTTTTTAGTTGGAGTCTCACTCTGTCGCCCAGACTGGAGTGCAGTGGCCGCTCCTGGCCACCACAACCTCGACCTGCCGGGCTCCGGCGATCCTTCTGCCTCAGCCTTCTGAGTAGCTGAACTACAGGCCCGCACTACCACGCCCAGCTAATTTTTTATTTATTGTGGAGATGAGATCTCGCCAAGTTGTCCAGTCGGGTCTCGAACCTGCGGGCTCAGGCAATTCACTCACCTCAGCCTCCCAAGGCACGGGATTACAGGCTGAGCTACTGAGCTTGGCCTATTTTTTATTTTTTTGAGTAAGAGTCTTCCCCTGTCACCCAGGCTGGATTGCAGTGGCATGCTCATGGCCACTGCAGCCTCGATCTGCTGGACTCAAGTGATCCTTCCACCTCAGCCTTTCAAGTAGATGGAACCACAGGAGCACACCACCATACCAGGCTAATTTTTTAATTTATTGTAGAGACAAGGTCTTGCCAAGTTGCCCAGGGTGGTCTCGAACCCCTGGACTCAGGCAATTTTCTCGTCTCAGCCTCCAGAGTGCTGGGATTATAGGCATGAACCACCGCACGCAGCCTTAATGCATACTTTTAATAAAGATTTATATAATGCTATAAAATCTATGATTTATATTTAATTGGCTTGCCTCGGGCTGGGATGGCCTAAGATACTTTGTATATGGACTCTGCCGACTCATTTGTGCTTATTTCTCAGAAAGCCGGTTCCAGAAAACAGGCTGATTATCTGAAAGCCTGCTGGATAAAGTGCAATATTTAAAAGCAAATAATATTTAAAATTTCTCTGATTCAGCACAATTTGGATTCTCTTTTGGCAAAGAAAACTACATAATGCTCTGCTACTTCTCGGCCACAATGACTAGTGAGACATTGAGCTCCTTGTCCAAATGACCATCCTTGCAAAGGCAGCCTCTGGGGACAGTGGCCAGGAGCCAGTGTGCGCAGGCTGTGCCAGATGCCCCCCTCAGGCTGCACCATGCCTTTAGGTCACTTTGACACGTTCATTTTGAAAAATCAGGGCTGAGTTGTATTGTTGCTTTAATGTGAAACAAAATGAAGGGATAAAAATGCAGATAGATGCCGAATGTGGTGATTCATGCCTGTAATCCCAGCACTTTGGGAGGCCAAGGTAGAAAGATTGCTTGAGTCCAGGAGTTTGAGATCAGCCTGGACAACATAGTAAGAATCATCTCTACAAAAAAAATTAAAAATTAGCTGGGTGTGGTGGCACACACTTTTAGTCCCAGCTGCTGGCTATGCTAAGACGGGAGATCACTTGAACCCAGGAGCTCAAGGTTACAATTGTGCCACTACACTCCATCCTGAATGACAGAACGAGACCCCCTTTTCTCCCCTCCAAAAATGGGAAACTGATTTTGTTTCATATGTTTGTATGTTGAGTAAAGTATATAATAGTTTGGACAAGTTGTATTTGGGTAGTTTGTGGAATTCCCATGTTAATCTATCCAAATTCCAGCTAAATATATAGGTCCCAAAAAAGAGTTGAGGGGTAAAGCCAGAATATGTATAGTCATCCACAGGTTGCACACCAGAGTTTAACAAAGCAATGGCCCAGAAGCAAGCTCACTGCAACCCTGATCTCCTAAGCTCAAGTGATCCTCCTGCCTCAGCCTTCTGAGTAGCGGGAACTACAGGCGTGTGCTACCACACCCGGCTAATTTTTTGATTTATTGTAGAGATGAGGTCTCGCCAAGTTGCCCAGGCAGATCTCGAACCCACGGGCTCAGGCAATCCACTCACCTCAGCCTCCCAAAACACGGGATTACAGGCTGAGCCACCGAGCCCAGCTTCCCTTTTTTTTTTTGTATTTTCTGTAGAGATGGTGTTTCACTATGTTGTCCAGGCTAGTTTGGAACTCCTGGGCTCAAGCAATCCTTCAGCCTCAGCCTCCCGAAGTGCTGTGAATACAGGCATGAGCCACAGTGCCTAGTCATTTTTTCTGAGATGAAATCTTATTTCTTGCCCAGGAGGAGGGGGTTCCAGAATGGAGCTTTGGGAGTTCTCACAGGCAACAAGGTAGACTCAGCTCTGGGAACAGCAGCCAGCCCATGATCAGTGGCATGATCATAGCTTGCCATAACCTTAGCATCCTAGGCTCAAGTGATCTTCCCACCTTAGCTGCCCAAGCAGCTGGGACTACAGGCACATACCATCACACCTGGCTAATTATTTATTTATTTTTATTTTTTGTAGACTAACTATGTTGCCCATGCTGGGAAAAGTACCTTACACAAATTATTCTAAACTCACAGGCCAGGCTTGGTGGCTCAGCCTGTAATCCCAGCACTTTGGGAGGCCGAGGTTAGTGGATTGCCTGAGCCTGCGGGTTCGAGACCCGCCTGGGCAACTTGGCGAGACCTCATCTCTACAATAAATCAAAAAATTAACCAGGTGTGGTAGTGCGCACACCTGTAGTTCCAGCTACTTGTAAGGCTGAGGCGGAAGGATCATCGGAGCCCAGCAGGTCGAGGCTGCAGTGGCCGGCAGTGGCCACAGCACTCCAGTCTGAGTGACAAAGTGAGACTCCAACTCAAAAAAATATAAAAAAATAAATAAAATAATAAAAAATAAACTCACAACCCTCTCATGCACAAGTATTAACTTTCCCATTGTATCGTAGTCCTACTTAAACTAATTGTATTAACATTGATTCTGGAGATTCAAGGTTCTGTTTACTGTATCATTAAAAGGCCAGCACAAAACATAACTGCTGTTACCAGCAAATTAAGGTTGGGAGATACTTAAAAAACAGGAAAGGCCTGTGGAAAATGCCTTGTCTTAGTGACTCGCAAGTGCAGTGTAATAAATGCTGGCTCTTAGGACAATGAACAAATTGGGCAATCTCAGGTGTGATGCCAAGAGGGAAAATGAAATATTCATTCATTCAATAATAATTCATTAAAGGCTATGTTCCCGGTACCCTGTTAGACACTGGGACTATGAAAATTAATTAGACTTTGCCTACCTTTGATCTTGTAGGGTTTGCAATTTAGAAATATAGAATGAAAGTGTGAGTTGTTTTTTTTTTCTTTTTTTTTTTAGTTGGAGTCTCACTCTGTCACCCAGGCTGGAGAGCAGTGGTACTCACAGCCACCACAGCCTCGACCTACTGGGCTCAGGCAATCCTTCTGCCTCAGCCTTCCAAATAGCGGGAACCAAAGGTGTGAGCCACCATGCCTGGCTAATTTTTTTTACTTGTTGTAAAGACAAGGTCTCGCCAAGTTGCCCAGGCTAGTTTCAAACCCCTGGTCTCAGGCAATCCTCTCTCCTTGGCCGCCCAAAGTGCTGGGATTATAGGCTTGAGCCACCACTCCTGGCTGAGATTTGTCTTCAAAGACTTTCTATGATTTCAATTTGTAGAGTTATTTTTTTCCCCTATTGTGGATCTTAAACTATTATTTCATTTCTATGCCCCTATATAATAACCCAATGTGCTGTTCTTTATATAGGAGTATATCAAAGTGGGTAGAAGGAAAAAGTAAGGGCCTGTGGGTATGATGTGAGGAGATTGTACTTCATTAGCTTCTCTGTGAAATCTACCACAAAAGATTTAATGGGGTCTTTAGGGAAGGTCCATGGAAGAATCCTTGGGAAAGCTAAGACCTTGGCCAATGTCCCCTAACCTCTCAATGGGAAGTTATTTATTGCTCTTATTCAGTGGGGACCATTAGTACCTAAGAGTACCAGAAAGATAATTGTGAGGAAGGAGAAGGGCTATGTGAAAAGAAGACAGACAGAAATCAAAGATAAACTTCACCCTCCAAGTTTGTCTTAGGTCTTCTTGAGTCTCAGTCAATACCCTCGGACTTAGTCCTCCTGTGTTATTCTTACAGTCTCCTTTAATCAGGGGTCTGTGAGGTGTTGTGTATAGGTTTGAGCATACACACGCACTATTCAACTATTCTGAACTTGGGATGTTGCCTGCAGCTAAGGAACAGAGATCTGCCATCTACACCAAAATTTTCTGTTTTTTTTTTTTAGTTGGAGTCTCACTCTGTCACTCAAGCTGGAGAGCAGTGGCACATTCAGAGCCGCCACAGCCTCGACCTGCTGGGCTCAGGCGATCCTCCTACCTCAGTCTTCCAAGTAACTGGAAATACAGGCATGTGCCACCATGCCCGGTTAATTTTTTGATTTATTGTAGAGACGAGGCCTCACCAAGTTGTCAGGCTGGACTCGAACCGGTGGGCTCAGGTAATCCTGTCACCTCGGCCTCCCAAAATGTTGGGATTATAGGCGTGAGCCCCCTCACCTGGTCCTATACCAAAATTTTCAAACATATGTAACATATAGGTGCTGAACAATCAAATGTCCCTTTTATTTATTAGCACTTCACTCCCTTCCCCACCCTCTGCCAAACAACCTCACAGACAGTTTCCTCAGACGCCAACTGGAAAAACTTGCTGAACTGCTGGTGTGCAGACATTCAGGCGCAAGCCCTGCATTTGCTTAGGTTCTTCAGCTCCAACTTCACACACAGAAGGAATATGAAACAGGAGCTTATTTCTGTTCCCCTACCTCTCGTCAATCTGAAACACTGTAATCCTCAGGGTACAGGGTGAGAGGATTGTCTGAGCCCACAGGTTCAAGACCAGTCTGGGCAACTTGGCGAGACCTCATCTCTACAAAAAATAACAAAGAATTAGCTGGGCATGGTGGTGCGTGCCTGTGGTTCCAGCTATTTGGAAGACTGAGGTGGAAGGATCACCTGAGCTCAGCAGGTCGAGGCTGCAGTGACGGTGAATGTTCCACTGCCCTCCAGCCTAGGCAACTGAATGAGACTCCAACTCAAAAAAAAAGAAAAGTATAACACAAAGCTATTTCCTTATTTATTTATTTATTTTTGAGTTGGAGTCTCACTCTGTCGCCCAGACTGGAGTGCAGTGGCCGCTCCTGGCCACTGCAGCCTCGACCTGCTGGGCTCCGGCGATCCTTCCGCCTCAGCCTTCCAAGTACCCGGAGCTACAGGCGCGTGCTACCACGCCCGGTTAATTTTTTGATTTTTTTTGTAGAGATGAGGTCTCACCAAGTTGCCCAGGCGGGTCTCGAACCCGTGGGCTCAGGCAATCCACTCGCCTCGGCCTCCCAAAGTGCTGGGATTACAGACTGAGCCACTGAGCCGGGCCTGTGTTTTACTTTACAAAAAATTTATTAATTTTTTTTTTTTTACAGAAACAGGGTCTCACCCCATTGCCCAGGCTTGTCTGGAACTCTTGGGCTTGAGCAATTCTTCTGCCTTGGCCTCCCAAAGTGCTGGGATTACAGGCATGAGCCACTGCGCCTGCCCTGTGTTTTACTTTTAATGCTGATAGTGTATTTCTTGAGAATCTTTTCTTCTAACGTAATTAGCATACAAGTCATTCGGACAGCAGACCCTCAAGTCTCTAAGAGTCCAAAGGTAGACACCAATATTGTATTAGGTGAGAGGTTCTGAAAATGCCACATGTATGTCCTGCCTTTCTCCTTTTCCACCATTAAATTTTTTCTTTCAGGACAGGCATGGTGGCTCAAGCCTGTAATCTTTTGGGAGGCCAGGCGAGTGGATTGCCGAACCTGTGGGTTCGAGACCAGCCCAGGCAACTTGGTGAGACCTTGTCTCTACAATAAATTAAAAATTAGTCGGGTGTGTGGCACATGCCTATAGTTCCAGCTACTTGGAAGGCTGAGGTAGAAGGATCGCCAGAGCCCAACAGGTCGAGATTGTGGTGGCCGGAAGCGTGCCACTGCACTCTTGCCTGGATGACAGAGTGAGACTCCGACTCAAAAAAAAAAATATATATATATTTCTTTGGATTTCAACAAACTGCCACCTGTTTGACTTGCATGCTACTGACTCCATTTTTACTAGTTCTATCTATTTTTTTTTTTTTTTTGAGTTGGTGTCTCACTCCGTCGCCCAGACTGGAGTGCAGTGGCT
>NW_007253051.1:145160-148484 GCF_000164805.1 Carlito syrichta
GATTCATTTTTTATTTATTGTAGAGATGAGGTCTCGCCAAGTTGCCCAGGCAGGTCTCGAACCCACAGTCTCAGGCAATCCACTCACCTCAGCCTCCCAAAGGTGCGGGATTACAGGCTGAGCCATCAAGCCCGGCTTCTATCTATTTTTGTTTACCATTTTTGTGCATGTTTATATTATGTACTTCCCCTACTCGTATGTATTTCATATTTATTTTTAAGTCAATCCACATTTTCGTCTTGTTTTAAGAGGAAAGTTTACTTACACAAGTGAATAAATAATATAACTTGTATAATAATATGTTTACATCCTAGATGATGACTTGACTTACGATCTTCTGGTCTGGAAGGTTAAACACAGTGTTTTGTTTTGTTTTTTTTAATATTGTATTGTATTTATTTATTTATTTTGAGTCGGAGCCTCATTCTGTCTCCCAGGCTGGAGTGCAGTGACATGTTCACGGCCACCGCAGCCTCGACCTGCTGGGCTCAGGTGATCCTTCTGCCTCAGCCTTCCAAGTAACTGGAACTACAGATATGCACCACCACACCTGGCTAATTTTTGGTTTATTGTAGAGATGAGATCTCCCCAAGTTGCCCAGGCTGGTCTCAAACCTGTGGGCTCAGGAACTCCTCTCACCTTGGCCTCCCAAAGTGCTGGGATTATAGGCGTGAGCCACCACACCCTGCCTTAAATACAGTGTTACAGAAGAGCTAAAAGCTGGTGAGCATCAAACCGAGACTCTGGAAATATTGAAAGAGACTTGAAATGAGACTTTACTATCATACGATGCACCTTTAGTTGATGCTGTGCCATATACCACTTAAGAGCATTCCATACATCCTATGTTGTGAAAAACATGAGGTTGGGATGCTAATGCCTCCTACTTAAATGTATACATCTTAACTATAGATGTGAATGAATCTAAGAGGTTTCTGTAAGGACTAAATATGATAAAAAAGGCAAAAATACTCTGGACTATGTGGCACATAATTGTTACTCAATAAATACTGGTTGAATTTTTATGTGAAAACTATTATAGAGTGCTATGGAAAAATAAATAAATATCATTATTCTAGCATGCTTTGGCTAATAAAATGATAATCTCTAATCAATTGGGGCAGGTCAGCCCTGAAGAGAGAAGGAAGTGGCCCTGATTGACCCAGGATGTCCCTAGGAAACTAGATGTTTATTTGAAGTGTCCAAAGGGAAGGACAAGGGATGCACAAAAAGGATCATATGAGCCACCCACTTCAGTTTTGTCCAGAGTTATCTGAATTTTGTGCTACCCAAAGCAGACTTCATCTGGGATAAATCTTCAACATTTAGAGTCAGTTTTAGTCACTTGAGAATATTGCATCAAATGAGGAAGCCAAAATCTAAAAAAGAAAAAAAAATATTTGCATTCATTATACATTATTCAAATGCAGTAGAAATTCTATGATTGACTATTCACATGTCAAAAATACTTTTTTCACATGAAATAAATCATTGTAAGGAATTTCATGCTAGACATGGTGGCTCACGTCTGTAATCCCAGCACTTTGGGAGGCAGAGGTGAGAGGATTGCCTTGAACCCAGGGGTTCAAGACCAGCCTGGGCAACTTGCAGAGACCTTGTCTATACAATAAATCAAAAAATTAGCCTGGCATGGTAATGCACGCCTGTGGTTCCAACTACTTGGAAGGCTGAAGTGGAAGGATCTCCTGAGCCCAGCAGTTTAAGGCTGTGGTGGCCATGAGTGTGCCACTGTACTCCAGCCTGGGTGACACTGAGACTCCAACTCAAAAAAAAAAGGAATTTCAGAATTTCATGACTTAGATGTGTAAGGCCAACATAAACTGATCTTAATAATGTTTGATCTTGGTAAAATGTTTTGGAATTCATAAAGCATTTTCATATGTTGTACCTTATTTAATCCTCACCATTGCCCTTTGAAAATATCAGTCTCTTTTCCTTAACATTATTTGTGTGGCATAGGTATAAACTCCATGCTTCTAGAAATCCTAGTTCTTGCCTTCATGTTTTTGCTGTGGTTTGAGAGGAAATTATAAGAAACGGTGTATGGGTAACTTAGGAAATTGCAAAATTCATATAAATAAGTTATTTGAGGTAATTTTGGTCACTGAATGATTTACAAGGTAATTTATTGAAATAAGAGTTGATTTTAAATTAACTCAGCTCTGCAAACTGTTTCCCTGTGAGCACTGCACCACAACCGTGCTCTCAGTACAGATCAGAAGGACAATTCACTGTGCTCAGTAGGACAGTATTGGCTGTGCCAGCTCGTACAATCCACAACTTTATGGCCAGAACTGCAGAATCGTGGCTTCCACTTCCGCCAAGGGAGAAAGCAGCAGCAGCTGAGCAGACGAGAAAGTTAGAAAAGAAAAAGCCTGACTATTATGTGAAATTGCCCTGGCTTTGGTTTGTCCAAAAGCTATTTCCCCTTTCAAAGTCACTTTGTGAGTACTGACTGTAGCAGAATAATCAGCATTCTCTGTGGCTGGCTGAAGAGTGAGTCAGGATTCTAAATTCTGGCTGCAGTGCTGGGGAGAATGGAAACACCAGGCAAAGAGTACATCATGATGTCAGCAGTTTCTGAGGGCTGGTCAAAATGCTGGAAAGCATGGGGCTTGTTTTACAGTGCGATAAATATATCTGAATGCTCCAAAAAACGAGGCAAAGGATTTGCTCACAGCAAATCTAAGGGCTCATGGCATCGGCCCTCAAGCAGGAAAAGGTTTTGATATGCTGTACCTAGCACTTAACATGCCACCAATTAAAGCATATCACTAGCATTCAATGATTCAAAGGAAATGCTACTCAGTGGCAGCAGTCTTCCCAAGTTCCAAAATTATGGGCAGCCCTGAATGAAATCTCTCAATCACTTCATCAAGTATTCAAATGCAAGTTTCAGAAATTCTTTACCAATTCCTAAACTTTACGGCACTTTGAGAAACAATAATCACCAAAATGTTAACACATATAATTTTGCATAATCGACAAAGGATTTATAGCCAGAACATATAAAGAATTCTTACAAATTAGTAAGAAAAAGACAAAGAGCCCTATTGGGGTTGGAAAAAAATGAGCAGTATAGACCCTTCTCAAAAGAGGAAACTTAGCCAGGCTCGGTGGCTCAGCCTGTAGTCCCGTACCTTTGGGAGGCTGAGGTGAGTGGATTGCCTGAGCCCGTGGGTTCGAGACCCACCTGGGCAACTTGGTGAGACCTCATCTCTACAATAAATCAAAAAATTAGCCAGGCGTGGTAGCGCGTGCCTGTAATTCCGGCTACTTGGAAGACTGAGGCGGAAGGATCGG
>NW_007253051.1:148535-150606 GCF_000164805.1 Carlito syrichta
TGAACCCCTGGACTCAGGCAATCCTCTTGCCTCTGCCTCCCAAAGTGCTGGGATTGCAGGTGTGAGCCACAGTGCCTGGCTTGAAGAAATGGTAATTTGGGAAATGATAATTTCCACTGATAATTTGGGAAATGATAATTGAAACAAGATACCAAATAGTAATTTATGTTCACACAAAAACCTATACATAAATGCTCATAGCAGCCTTGGTTTTTTGGGGGGGAGGGTTTTGAGTAGGGGTCTCCCTCTGTCATCCAGGCTGGAGTGCAGTGGCCCCCTCACGGCCACTGCAGCCTCTATTTGCTGGGCTCCGGTTATTCTTCTGCCTCAGCATTCCAAGTAGCTGGAACTACAGGTGCACACCACCATGCCCAGCTAATTTTTTTTTTTTTTAGTTGGGGTCTCACTCCGTCGTCCAGACACACTCACAGCCACCCCAGCGTCGACCTGCTGGGCTTAGGCGATTCTTCCACCTCAGCCTACCAAGTAGCAGAAACCACAGGCACGCACTACCATCCCTGGCTAATTTTTGATTTAATGTAGAGATGCAGTCTTGCCAAATTGCCTGGGCTGGTCTTGAACCCATGCGTTCAAGCAATCCACTCGTCTCGGCCTCCCAAAGTGCTGGGATTACAGGCTGAGTCACTAAGCCCGGCCTATTTTAAAGATGAAGTCTGGCCAAGTTGCCCAGATGGTCTCAAACCCTGGGCTCAGGCAATTCTCTCACCTTGTCCTCCCAAAGTGCTGGGATTATAGGCATGAGTCACCGTGCCTGGACTTTATATAATATTTTTGAAAGGATAAAATTTTGGAAATGAAGAACAGGGAGTAGAGAAGAGGGGTGGGTGGGAGGGAAGTAGGTGTGGCTATAAAAAGAATCCTTATGTTGAAACTGTTTTGTATCTTGAGCATGGAGGTGGATACATGGACCTACTTATGATATAAAATTGTATAGTACTAAATACACACCCCCCCATAAGCACACAAAGGAACACAAGTAAAGCAGGTGCAATCTGAAAAAAATTGGTGGACTGTGTCATTTTCAATATCCTAGTTGTGATCATACTTTTGCAAGACGTTACCGTTGGTGGGAACTGTGTAGAAGGTACATGGTGTTTCTCTGTATTATTCACTTTAACTACACATGAATCTATAATTATCTCAATAAAAAATTAAATACAAAGAGACACCATGTTCACCCACCAGAATGACAAAAATTTTTTAAATCTCACAGTATAAAGTGAGATATAAGAAACATGACATTCTCATTCACTGCTACCAGGAATATAATTTGGTATGGCCACTTTTGAGAGTAATATGACAAGCAGCAAGTGTAATTTAAAATTCCATCTTTTCTTGTTCAATATTCTCTTGCTGGGATTTGCATATAAGGTTGATTATTACAATATTGTTTATAATAGCAAAAGAGTGGAAATAATGTAAATACCCTCCAATAGGGGATTGGATAAATAAAATTTAATTATAATACAAAGCAGTAAAAAGTAATGAGCTAGATAAGAATGAATGCATATACATGTGGATGATCTTAGAAATATAATATCAGACTGGGCTCAGTGGCTCAGCCTATAATCCCAGCACTTTGAGAGGCCGAGGCTAGTGGATTGCCTGAGCCCATGAGTTTGAGATCAGCCCAGGCAACTTGGTGAGACCTTGTCTCTACTATAACTCAAAAAATTAGCTCGGTGTGGTAGCACGTGCCTATAGTTCTGGCTACTTGGAAGGCTGAGGCAGAAGGATTGCTGGAGCCCAGCAGGTTGATGCTGGGGTGGTCGTGAGTGTGCCACTGCCCTCCAGCCTGGGCAACAGAGTGAGACCCCCAACTCAAAAAAACCAAAAAGAAATATAATATCAAATTTAAAGAGATACACATTGATATTTACTCAGCAAATATTTGAGTGCTGTTCTTGGAGCTAATAGTATAGCAGAAATTCAAAGCAAGACAAAATCCTTGTTTTACATATCTTATGTTCTTGTAAGGGAACACAAACAAATAAACAAATTGATATACTAGTTAGACAAAATTTTTTTTTTTTTTTTTTTTTTTTTTTTT
>NW_007253051.1:150685-151106 GCF_000164805.1 Carlito syrichta
TGCCCAGGCAGGTCTCGAACCCGAGGGCTCAGGCAATCCACTCACCTCAGCCTCCCAAAGACGCTGGATTACAGGCTGAGCCACTGAGCCCAGCTAAATTTTTAATTTTTATTTATTTATTTAGTAGAGATGAGGTCTCCCTATATTACCCAGGCTGGTCTCTAACTCCTGGCCTCAAGCGGTCCTCCTCTACCTCACCTTCCCATAGTGCTGGGATTACAGGCATGAGTTACCATGACCGGCTATTTATATAAATATTTTATTTTATTTTTTTGAGTCAGAGTCACTTTGTCAGCTGGGCTCGGCGGCTCAGCCGTAATCCCGCGCCTTTGGGAGGCTGAGGTGAGTGGATTGCCTGAGCCCGCGGGTTCCAAACCCGCCTGGGCAGTGAGACCTCATCTCTACAATAAATCAAAAAATC
>NW_007253051.1:151324-153987 GCF_000164805.1 Carlito syrichta
CTCCAGTCTGGGCGACAGAGTGAGACTCCAATTCAAAAAAAAAAACAAAAACAAAAAACAGAGTCACTTTGTCGCCCAGGCTGGAGTACAGTGGCATGTTGCTCACAGCCACCGCAGCCTCAACCTGCTGGGTTCAGGTGATCCTTCCACTTCAGCCTTCCACAGGCTCAGGCCACCATGCCTAACTAATTTTTTTTTTTGAGTTGGAGTCTTACTCCATCGTCCAGGCTGCACACTCACAGTCACCCCAGCGTCGACTTGCTGGGCTCCAGTGATTCTTTTGCTTCAGCTTTACAAGTAGCCAGAACTACAGGCATGCTACTACGCCCGGCTAACTTTTTTGTTTATTGTAGAGAGGGGGTCTCCCCAAGTTTGCCAGGCTGGTCTAGAACCCTCGGGCTCAGGCAATCTTCTCACCTCCCAATTTTGGGATTACAGGCTGAGCCACTGAGCCTGGCCTAATTTTTTAATTTATTGTAGAGACTCAGTCTCACCAAGTCGTCCAGGATGGTCTTGAACCCCTGGGCTCAGGCAAACCTCTCTCCTTGACTTTCCAAAGTGATGGGATTACAGGTGTGAGCCACTGCCCCCAGTCAATGTAAAAATTTTTAATCTGTATGTGTGTAATTTTAAATGTGATTGCCTGAGTCCATGGGTTCGAGACCAGCCCAAGCAATTTGGCGAGACCTCATCTCTAAAATTAAAAAAAAAATTAGCTGGGTGGCTACTTGGAAGTTTGAGGCAGAAGGATCGCTGGAGCCCAATGGGTTGTTGGAGTGAGAAGCCAATTCAAAAAAAAACAAAGTACATGTATGGTTTGGCTTATATATCACACACATACATATGTAATGTATACATATGTTTTTATATAATATTTTAAAAGGAACTAGAAGGATATGTGCCATCTTTTATTTTTCTTTCTTTTTTTTTTCTTCTGAGTTGGAGTCTCACTTTGTTGCCTAGGCTGGAATGCAGTGACATGCTCACAGCCACCACAGCCTGAAACTGCTAGGTTCTGGTGATTCTTCTGCCTCAGTCTTCCAAGCAGCTGGAACCACAGGGATGTGCCACCACACCCGGCTAATTTAAAAAAAAAATTATTGTAGAGATGAGGTCTTGGCAAGTTGCCCAGGCTGGTGTTGAACCCCTGAGCTCAGACAATCTTCTCGTCTCGGCCTCCCAAAGTACTGGGATTACAGGCTTGAGCCACTGCGTCTGGCCATCTTTCCTTTTTTAGAGGCAAGAAGTTGCTGTTTTCCAGTCTGCTCCTGAGTTCCAAGGATAATCCTGCCTCAGTTTCCAATGTAGCTTGGACTTCACGCACTTGCCACTGTGCCCAGCTTACATCATTTTTTTGATGCTAGAAGAAAGGAAAATAAGTCGGACTTGAGGTGAGAATGCTTAAAGGGAACATTAGTTATGTCTGTAATATTTTAATTATCTAAAAGTCATTCTTTGGTCAGATATGAACACATATGTTCTCTTTTATAGTTACAATTCATAATTGAAAGACATTTTCATAGCATAAAAATTTGCAGTCTAAGTGAATGTTTCATAAATTGAGGTCTAAGCGCATTTTCAAGATTGAAAAATACTAAGGTATTTATTGACTCATCCTTCCCAAACTCACAAATAACTAGTTAATAAACTAGAATGGCTTCTTGTGTTAATTTCCAAAGACAATGACTTAGGACACAATGAACAAATGAATAGTGTAAGATTTGGACTCTTGGCCAAGTGTGGTGGCTCAGTATTTACAGAGCATTTATGGAGACTGAGGAATGAGGAGAGAAGACTCCAGGAGAGGCCAGGAGTTCAAGATCAGTCTGGGCAACATAGCAAGACCTTGTCTCTTAAAAAAAAAAAAGTATCCAGGCATGGTGGAGTGCACCTGTAGTCCCAGTTTCTTGGGACACTGAGGTAGAAGGATTGCCAGAGCCCATGAGGTCAAGGCTGCAGTGAGCCATGATGGTGCCACTGCAATCCAGACTGGGCAGCAGAGTGAGGCTCTGACTCAAAAATAAATTCATTAAAAAATTAAATTAAGCCGGGCTCGGTGGCTCAGCCTATAATCCCGCGCCTTTGGGAGGTTGAGGTGAGTGGATTGCCTGAGCCCACGGGTTCGAGACCCGTCTGGGCCCACGGGTTCGAGACCTGCCTGGGCAGCAAGACCTCATCTCTACAATAAAATCAAAAAATTAGCCGGGCATGGTAGTGCGCGCCTGTAATTCCGGCTACTTGGAAGGCTGAGGTGGAAGGATCGCCGGAGCCCAGTAGGTTGAGGCTGCAGTGGCTGGAAGCGGCCACTGCACTCCAGTCTGGGTGACAGAGTGAGACTCCAATTCAAAAAAAAAAAAAATTAAATTAAGCTGGGCTTGGTGGCTCAGCCTGTAATCTTGCGCCTTGGGAGGCTGAGGTGAGTGGATTGCCTGAGCCTGCGGGTTCGAGACCCACCTGGGTAACTTGGCGAGACCTCATCTCTACAATAAATCAAAAAATTAGCCGGGCGTGGTAGCGCGCGCCTGTAGTTCCAGCTACTTGGAAGGCTGAGGTGGAAGGATCGACAGAGCCCAGCAGGTCGAGGCTGCGGTGGCCAGGAGTGCCCACTGCACTCCAGTCTGGGGGACAGAGTGAGACTCCAACTCAGAAAAAAAAAAAAAAGG
>NW_007253051.1:154346-156463 GCF_000164805.1 Carlito syrichta
GTCAGAGTCTCACTGTGTTGCCCAGGCTGGAGTGCAGTGGCACGCTCCTGGCTACTGTAACCTTGACCTGCTTGGCTCAGGCGATCCTTCTGCCTCAGCCTTCCAAGTAATGACCCACAGGCATATGCCACCATCTTCAACTAATTTTTTCTTTTTTTGTAGAAATGAGTTCTCACCATATTGCTCAGGCTGATCTCGAACCCCTGAGCTCAGGCAATCCTCTCGCCTCCAACTCCCAGCGTGCTGGGATTATAGGTTTGAGCCACCATGCCTGGTTTAATTTTTATTTGTTGAGCTTACTGCAGCCTTGACCTCCTGGGCTCAAGAGATCCTCCTACCTCAGCCTCTTGAGTAGCCAGGACAACACTCATGTACCACCATGCCTGGCTAATTTTTCAATTTTTTATAGAGATAAAGTCTTGCTATGTTGCCCAGGCAGGTCTCGAACTCCTGGGTGTTCATCCTGCCTCCCAAAGTGCTGGGATTACAAAAAAATGAGCTACCATGCCTGGCCTTGGATCTTAGATTCTAATTCACCCAATTATATAGTAGTTCATTTTTTTAGTAGGACTCTTAGTCTGTCTCCCTGGGTGGAGTGCAGTGGCACGCTCATGGCCACTGCAGCCTCCACCTGCTGGTCTTAGGTGAGCCTTCTGCCTCAGCCTTCCAAGTAGCTCAAACTACAGGCATGAGCCATCACGCCTGGCCAATTTTTGATTTATTGTAGAGATGATGTCTTCCCAAGTTGCCCAGGCTGGCCTCGAACCCGTGAGCTCAGGCAATCCTCTCACCTCAGCCTCCCAAAGTGCTGGGATTATAGGCATGGCCACTGTACTCGGCCACATCTACTTTTAAAGAAAAAAGTAACAGGTGGTTTTACTTTGAAACTTTCAACTATTTACCAAGAAAGTTTTTCTCTAAACAGTTTGCTGTAGAGAGAGTTTCAATTCAAGGTTACAGAGGAGAAAGTCAACTAACTGATGAAACATTCACTACATTGTTAGTGCTTCATATTTTCCTTATTATCAGCTAGCATTCCCTACATTGTCACTTTAGAGAGTCAATGGGATATGATAGGATTAGGCCTCAATAAATACTGGGAGGCCAGTATCATTGTGTTTAAGCACATGGGCTGTCCGTGTTTGAAGCCTGCTCTGTCATTTATTCACTTTCTGACCTTAAGCAGATTACCTAAACTCTCTGAACCCGTTTCTTTCATTCTATTTTTTTTTTTTGGGTCTGAGTCTCACTTTGTCATCCAGCCTGGAGTGCAGTGGCACACTCATTGCCACCCCACCATCCACCTGCTGGGCTCCGACGATCCTTCCACCTCAGTCTTCCAAGCAGCTGGTACATGCCACCGCACCCAGCTAATTCATGTTGCCCAGACTGGTCTCGAACCTATGGGCTCAGGCAATCCTCTCGCCTCAGCCTCCCAAAATGCTGGGATTACAGGCATGAACCACTGTGCCCAGACTAAGGTTTATGGTTTGTTTGGTTTTTTTGAGTCAGAGTCTCACTCTGTTGCCAAGACTGGAGTGCAGTAGCCGCTCCCGACCACCGCAGCCTCGACCTGCTGGGCTCCGGCAATCCTTCCGCCTCAGCCTTCCGAGTAGCCGGAATCACAGGCATGTGCTACCATGCCCGGCTGAGTTTTTGATTTATTGTAGAGATGAGGTCTCGCTGCCCAGGCGGGTCTCGAACCCGCGGGCTCAGGCAATCCACTCACCTCAGCCTCCCAAAGGCGCGGGATTACAGGCTGAGCCACCGAGCCCGGCTACATTTCTATAACATTCACAGTCTGCCTAATTTAGTAAGAGACAATTGCTGCTTTTGTGTCATAAATCTTGTTTGGTACTTTACCTATCCAATTAAATTTTATACTGTTCCCTCTTCTTTCCCACTCAGCATCACAGGCCTATTTTCAGATTCTTGAGCACAGCACGCTTCTTTCAGCCACAAAAACCTGCAAAATGCTTTTATTCTGCCAAAGTATTTCTTTCCACAGAGTTTTGCATGATTACTTAAGTCCAGATATCTCAAAGGCAGACATTCCCTGCCTTCTTTTATAGCATGTAATGTCATACTAAAATTATTTTAGTGTATACTTATGCAAG
>NW_007253051.1:156483-164250 GCF_000164805.1 Carlito syrichta
ACCTCAGCCTCCCAAAGGCGTGGGATTATAGGCTGAGCCACCGAGCCCGGCTGGTTTGTGTATTAACTAGTCACCTTTGTAACCCCTGCAATGGTGAGCACAAGAATGGACACTGGAGGAGAGGAGGGGAATAAAACGCATTTTCAGGGAAGGGGAATGTAATAGGAGCCTCTTTCCTCAAATACCACCAGCAGTTCATCTTTTGGGTGAGCTGACATTTTCCTTTCTTCTTTTCTTTTCTTTTCTTTTTTTTTTTTTTTGAGTTGGAGTCTCACTCTGTCACCCAGACTGGAGTGCAGCTCATGACCACCACATCTTTGGCCTGCTGGGCTCAGGCAGTCCACTCACCTCAGCCTCCCAAAGGCGCGGGATTACAGGCTGAACCACCAAACCCGGCTCTTTTCTTATTTTCAAACATCTCTAGTAAAATAGGTGCACCAAAGTGCATATCCAGACAATACAAGCTACTGCAGTTTAATTACATTGCACTCCTTCTCTGGAGACAGTCATAATGCTTCATGATCAGTCTGGCTCTATTTATAATAGTCATTACAGAAAGCTGCATGCCAGGTAGAGAAGAGTCATTAGTTGTTTATTACTCCCAGTGACAAGCTGTAAAGACCACATTATGTTTCCATTTTCTAAAGTCTTTTAAAACCTATAGAAGAATTTATGTCCAGTGTCTCTATTTCACACTCACTTTCATTGTCTTTAGCTGTTTGCTTTTGATAGAGATAGGGTCTAGCTGTATTTCCCTGGAGTGGTCTTGAACTTTTGGTCCTTAGCAGCCCTCCAGCCTTGGCCTACCAAAGTGTGAAACCAGGTTTAATGCCTGAGGCTCAGGTTTAATGCCTCAAGAACACGATTTCAAAAATCACAGCACTAGAATTGGGAGGATCTACTGAGAACAAAGAAGGGGTAAAAGAATACCTCAAATCTATAAGCCACTAACAGAACTAATGCTACAAACAAGGGCTGCTCATTTCAGTTTTAACATCTTAATAGGTCTGTGCACTTCAAAGGATGAGTCATTAAAGGAACAAAAATGCCATTGTTAGGATAAGCCAGCCAACACAGAGCAGATACTAACCTTCAGGAACATACTAGGTTTAGTATGAGGCTGTATTAATCTGAGGCCTTTTTGAAGCTCAAGCCATTTGTGACTCTTCCATTTTTTTCATGTTTCTAATAAAAGCTGTTCTGGGCCGGGCTCGGTGGCTCAGCCTGTAATCCCATCGCTTCGGGAGGCTGAGGTGAGTGGATTGCCTGAGCCCACGGGTTCAAAACCCGCCTGGGCAACTTGGTGAGACCTCACCTCTACAATAAAAAAAAAAAAAAAAAAATTAGCTGGGCGTGATAGCGTGTGTCTATAGTTCCAGCTACTTGGAAGGCTGAGGCGGAAGGATCCCCGGAGCCCAGCAGGTTGAGGCTGTGGTAGCCGGGAGCAGCCACTGCACTCCAGTCTGGGCAACAGAGCGAGACTCCAACTCAAAACAAAACAAAAAAAAAGCTGTTCTGGTCCGGGCTTGATGGCTCAGCCTGTAATCCTAGCACTTTGGGAGTCCGCGGGTTCGAGACCAGCCCCGGCAACTTGGCGACACCTTGTCTCCACAATAAAAAAAAGAAATGAAAAACTAGCTGGGCGTGGTAGCACGCACCTGTAGTTCCGACTACTTGGAAAGCTGAGGCGGAAGGATAACCTGAGCCCAGCAGATTGATGCTGGGGTGGCCGTGAGCTTACCACTGCACTCCAGCCTGGGCAACACAGTGAGACTCTGACTAAAAAAAAAAGCCATCCTAAAATGGGACATATACTTCTAGAATATTTTACGTTATATTAAACAATTTAAATTGGATGATGGCTGGGCGCAGTGGCTCACGTCTATAATCACAGCACTTTGGGAGGCCGAGGCGAGAGAATTGCCTGAGTCCAGGGGTTCGAGACCAGCCTGGGCAACTTGGCGAAACCTCATCTCTACAATAAATTTTTAAAAAGTAGCCGGGCATGGCGGCGCCTGCCTGCAGCTCCAGCTACTTGGAAGGCTGAGGCGGAAGGTTCACCTGAGCCCAGCGGGTCAAAGCTGCGGTGGCCCTGAGCGTGCCATTGCATTCCAGCCTGGGCGACAGAGTGAGACTCCAACTCAAAAAGCCTTTTGGTTTCATCCTGACAGTATGCGACTATATTCAGTGTACAATTTCTTTCGGAGAAAATACCAAATCCAAACTGAAGTCCATTTCTGAGCCAAATGTCTCTCCTGGGCTTCCCTTTTACCCCTTAAGTCCCAGGGGATGTCACTCATAAATGTGGTAAAGCAATCAAGAGTGTTGTGAGACAAAAAGTACTATTCCCTTCATCTTCAAGGCCTCCCCAGGGCCGGCCCTTCGACCTCCCCAAGCATTTTTATTTGGGGAGGAGATATCCGTCCTGGCAGTTACAGAAGCAAGGCCTTTCGGGCTCTGCCCAGGCTCACACAAAAGCAAGTCAAATCCAGGGCTTACAGCCTACAACCGTAGCCACGTCCATGAGTGGGCAGCCACGACTTTTCTCCAAATTTAGGTGTTATCAGGAAACTGGGCTTGGCACTGAAAGCCAAGGGCCTGGTGGGAGCCCAAGAAGGGGGAGGAATTTTCTCCGGTCAACGCTAATGGCAGTCACCGCACTGAGATCGGTTCCCTGGCATCCCTCGGCATCAGCTGCCAGTAGGGATCAAACAAGGCCAGACAGACAGATTTCCATCCAGACGCGGGGGGCGGGGACTCAGCGATGAAAGGCCAGAGGAGGAACATGGGTCGGGTACCCGGCGGGAAACATCGCGCGCGGGGCACGACGGGAAAGGCCGCGGCGCGCAGACTTACAGGCCCGCCCCGCGCCGCGCCGCGCCGCGTTCCGGCTGGGCGGCCCTCTCAGCGGGCGGCTCTGATTGGACAGCCGAGCCTCGCGCGCTGATTGGCCGCGTGGGCGAGGCGGAGGAGAGCCGTGCGCAGCGGCGTGTGTGGGGCCGTGTGCAGACCCGCGTGTGGCGCAGGCAAGGACCCTGAAGATAAACAGCCGCTACCTTGCGACCCGCCTTTCCCCGGCCTGCGTCCGAGTCTCCGCCGCTCCGGGCCCGCTTAGACGCCGAAGGTGAGGTCTGGAGGTGGGGGCCGGCTGTGAGGGAGCCGCAGTGCGGGCCTTAGGCCGAGGCGGGCGAGGTGGGTAGGGAGCGGTGAGGCGGCGATGGCGGCCGCACTTTGGCCTGAGCCGCTGCTGCGTCAGGCGGGAAGCTGGGCCGCCGACGCCGCCGGGACCTCGGTTTGCGGCCCAGCGCAGTCCCTTCCGTCTTTCCTCACTCCTGGGAAGCTGAGCCGCCGAGCGTCGGGGCCTTTCCCAGCCCCAGGGCCGCGCCCCAGGCCGCAGACTTAGGGCGAAGGAGGCCGGGGCGCCCTTGGGGCTGAGGCCCTGCGGCTTCGAGGGTCGCAGGATGAGGGACTGAGGGTTGATTTGGCGGGAACGCATTGGGAGGAGGCCGTGTGGTGGGAAAAGGCCCCTGGCCGCCGGTGAAGGGGGGATGGGGTGAGTCGTTGAGGAGGCCATGTGCTGGGGTGGTGGTCCTGGCGGGCTGTGTGCCAAGGGTTCTGGGGGCCTTAGGAAAGGGTTCTGGAGGAAGCCTGTGTTTGAGGTGGCGGGACACTCGGCTGGAAGGCTGGGGAGCTCTTGGAGTTGATACTCTCCATATTTGATAGCTTCCCGATTCTTTCTCGTCATTTAAGTACTCTTTAAGTTGCTTGTCTTACATTGCCATTCTAAAAGGGACTGGTGGGGCCCACTTTTCTTGAATTCAACCCTATTTAAGCTACATGGGACCCTTCAAAAACTCCGTTATCAGAAAACAAACAAACAAACGCGAATTTGTCAAACCTCCAAAACCATAGCCGCAGTAGTCTGCATTATTTCTCGGATTAAACAGTTATAGTTAAAAAAGACACACAAAGTTTAGTCAGCGCCCATTTAAATTTTTCATAACGTGAAAACCTATTTTATAATGGCATAATCGTCCACATTTGGATTTGGGTTTTTTTTTTTAGTGGATAAGGCTTGTGCTTGTTGCCACATGTTAACCACATGGCCTTAGCCACGGGGCACTTGCAAAGGAAGTGACTACATCTGGTCTTGGGGGTCTTATAAAAATAAAACAATGCTCAATAATCGTTTGTGACTTCAGCTAGTGTGTTTCAGATATTCAGAAGAACTCATCGAAGGGGTAAGGCAAGGAAGCCAAGACTGGATTTGTTTTTCGTCTTTTGCTCCTTTTCTAAAGTAAAGGAGGATTAATTTACACTCCAATCTTGCCTCTAAACTTAGTTTCTAAAAGTATGTTTTCCCTCTTTCCTGTTCCTTTTTTTTTAAACACAACGTTGTACAGCAGGACTCTAGAATTTATTCATCTTTCCTGTTCTTTGACCCAATTTTGGAGCGAAGCCTAATCAGTTAATATTTCCATCAAGGAGTTAATCTTTGAATTTAAATTAGCAAATTTATGTTTACTTGTTTGCTCAAGCAGTATAAATTGAGTGTAAGCTTTGAGAGTTTTAAAAAGATGATAAGTAGTCCTTATCTCCTAGGCTTCCTTCCCTCCCCCAAGCAGAGCAGTTTCTTAAAAATGCTTCTGATGACTTACTCTGGTCAGAGTTTATCAGAAACACCTGTAAAGTGCCCTGTTCTAGGTGCGTGCAGTTTTTAGGTTGTTGTGCCTGGTTCTTGCCTACAATAAGCTCTTTGTGCACTGGAATATAAAAGAAATAATATATTAGTATCTCAAGGACTGAGTTAAAGACTTAAAAATTTTTCCAAATTTCATGTTTTGTCAACAGAATTTTTCTTAAAAAGTTAACTGTATTTGTATACTTATCTATATACTTCAGATTAAAAAACTAAGTGTACAGAACAAATACTTTTTCTTAGGAACCAAGGGTCCACATTTATTTTTATAGTGTTAATGACAAGTAAGGTATTTCAAATAGATGGGCAGTGTCCATAAAATATTTTTAGCCAAATCAGTGGAAGACCAGGGGGCATTTTTTCTTACACTGGCATTTGAACCTCTAGGAACAGGCAGGTTGATTTCTTTGTTTTTGTTTGTTTGTTTGCTTTTCTTCGAGTTGGAGCCTCCCGCTGTGTTGCCCAGGATGGAGTGCAGTGGCATGCTCAGGGCTGCCACAGCCTTGACTTGCTGGGCTCAGGAGATCCTTCCACCTTAGCCTTCCAAGTAGCTGGAACTACAGGCGTGCGCCACCACACCTGGCTAAGTTTTTTTGGTTTACTGTAGAGATGAGGTCTGCCAAGTTGCCCCGGCTGGTCTCCAACCCTTGGACTCAGGCAATCCTCTCGCCTCTGCCTCCCAGAGTGCTGGGATTACAGGAGTATGCCACTGCACCCTGCCTGATTTCTTTTTTGAAGGTATTATAAATGTGTTTTGTGATATGACTTGTGACTAGAATCTTGTTAAGTTTAAAAATCCAATAAAAATAATGTGGCACATATATGGAAGGTACCAAATTGGTGCTTAAAAGTAATGTAACCACCATGGGACTAATTGGAATGATTAGTTTATTGGATAAACACTTGACCAGAGAGGTTTTGGTTTTTTTTCCCCTGCAGGAGTGAGAGTTTTAAAAAATTGTTGGCTATTTTCCTCTTGCTAGCCTCCTGACAGTAAGTAGAGAGCCAGGAGAACGATGCCAGAGGCATTCTGGCCTGCTGTGGAGAACACTCTTTCTGTGCTGTCTTGCTTAATAGAACTCCTACTCTGGCAGTGTCAGATGGTGCTGCAGTGAGGGAATGCCATTGAGAGGTTGCAGTAAACTATGCAGCATTTTCATGCTGTAAAAAACTGCTGGGATGATAAAGCTTGGGGCCACCAAAATTCAAGTTGTAAGTAGAAGGATTTTTATCAATTAGGAATATAAGAGTGCTACAGTGGTCACCTGGAGTGGCTCCATGATTACTAATAAAGGGTATTACCTAGTGAAGTCAGGTTGCCAGTGTTTGTGTGTTTGGTTAAACTCCCAAATTTAGCCAGGCTTGGTGGCTCAGCCTGTAATCTCGCACTTTGGGAGGCTGAGGTGAGTGGATTGCCTGAGCCTGCAGGTTCGAGACCCGCCTGGGCAACTTGGCGAGACCTCATCTCTACAATAAATCAAAAAATTAGCCGGGTGTGGTAGCGCATGCCTGTAATTCCGGCTACTCGGAAGGTTGAGGTGGAAGGATCCCCAGAGCCCAGCAGGTTGAGGCTGCGGTGGCCGGGAGCGGCTACCGCACTCCAGTCTGGGTGACAGAGTGAGACTCCAACTCAAAAAAAACCAAAAAACAAAAAAAAACACCTCCCAAATTCAACTGTGCAATTAAGTTTAAAAAAACTCAATTTAAAATTTATGAAAACTGAATAAATTCAGAGTTCTGACTGTAAATTCTTAAAAGGTAATCAGTTCTAACGAGAAATACAGAAAATACTTTTTGCTTTACAACTCAAATTAATAATACTCTTGTGTAATATTTTTGAAGTAGGGAGTGAGTTGGTGAAATTTTTATAATAGCATTTTTTTTTTTTTTGGTATTCTGTCACTTTTAACAAAAGCGTCTGCAGAGGATTTAGAGCTGGAATGTTGAAATCCTGATTCTAGTGCTTTCTAACTGTATGGTTTTGGGTAAGTCACTTGGTGTCAGATCTTTAGTTTTCTTTGCTACTGTAATGGAGCAGGAATACATAATTTGCTAGGTTGTAAGATTATAGATAATAAACTTATTAATACCCAACTCATAGATATTAAACTATTAATTAAAGCCTTTTAGAGGTAATCAGGGCAGGCAGAAATGAATGTAATGAACAAAGCAGGTAGTAAATGCAGGAACCGGGATAAAAATGTGGAATTGCTCCCCGTAATGTACTCTGTCCTCCATTATTCTGGCTGGAATGCATGTAATGCAGACTGTATCTTGCTTCCTTTCGTTGTATCTGTAGTTTATTTTTATTTCAACAATCTGAGGTGTTTCAGTACCGTTTTGAAACACAATTGTGACGAAAATGGAACATGTTGAGTGTGTGCATTCAGAGGATAAAAGCTCCACTATGTCGAAATGCAGTTTGGTCAGCAACATAGATGAGTCAGGGATAACCTTGAGCTTGGGGAAAGTATGTAAAGATACATACAAATGTGTATGAAGCTGTGTTAGGAAAGCTATATAAAAAAATCCAAATAGCCAAAATCACATCATTATTTGCTAGGGTGATTTTAATGCTCAGCTTTCCTGTTGATATTCATTTTAAATGTATTCTCTAGGATGGAATTAACAGGCTTTTTTTTTTTTTTTTTTTTCCCTGTCAGAGTCTCATTCTGTCATCCAGGTTGGAGTGCAGGGGCCTGCTCACAGCCACAGCAACCTCGACCTGCTGGGCTCAGGCCATCCTTCCACCTTAGCTTTCCAAGTGACTGGAACTGAAGGCGTGCACCACCACGCCCAGCTTTTTTTGATTTACTGTGGAGACAAGTCTCACCAAGTTGCCCAGACTGGTCTTGAATCCTTGGACTCAGGCAGTCCTCTTGCCTCCGCCTCCTAGAGTGCTGGGATTACAGGCATAAGCCACTGTGCCCAGTGACATTTTATTTTTTGGAACTCACTGTTAGTCTTGAACATAAACTGTTAGATTTGAGTAGTTAATAGTCTTTTTTCAGCCGGGTTCAGTGGCTCAGCCTGTAATCCCGTGCCTTTGGGAGGCTGAGGTGAGTGGA
>NW_007253051.1:164291-166466 GCF_000164805.1 Carlito syrichta
GGTGGCCAGGAGCGGCCACTGCACTCCAGTCTGGGCGACACAGTGAGACTCCAACTCAAAAAAAATAAAATAAAATAAAGTGCCAAATCTGTCTGTAAAATAGTCAAATCTCTTAATTTAGCATACATGCCCCTCACTGTGAATTTTCATACTTTTCAAGGATTATCTTGACTGTCTTAGTTGTAATCTTCCTCCTATCTGACAGGCCCTGTGCTCCTACCACCTCTTTAAGTGACTTGTGCCATGGAAATTTGATACACAAAAGTTGAAATTTAGAAACATATCTGATATCTGGTAGTTGAAAATGTGAACTCATTTAAAAATCGCCCATTTATCTCTTCTTAACCCTCTTCATTTCTTCATTCAGGAAATAGAGTATAAGATGTGAAACCTGTACCTAAGCACAGTTAGCTCCACGCTAAACCTGCTATGTAGAGATTTGGACTGAATTCTATATGATCTGCTTGTAAGTGATCTAAGTTAATTAGAAAAGGAGTAGAAAGGAAAGAATAACTATGTATGCAGAGGACATAAACCTTTACAGATTTTTAAATTGAGGATATATTAAGCACAAGGTACCTTGTAACAATTCTCACCACAGATCAGTTTTATCATCTCTCATTAAGGACAGAGATAAGCAGTCAGATGTCTTTGAAGTAACACAGCAAGTGTTTAAACTGGGTTAAGTGGTTAACCCAGGCTTATTTGTGGTCCCCAAATCCTTTTGCTATGTCAGGATACATCAGTGCAATATAGATATAGCAATGATTTTTAGCAAAAGGAAGAGAACATATGCTCTCCTGCTGCCTTACAAGAATAAAAATACAATACTTTGTTGTTTTTTAATATAAGTATATATGTTTTGTAGCATTGCATAAAATAGTACTGGAGTCTAGTTGATTATGAATTTCTAGAGTAATAAGAAAAGCCTGGATGACAATTTAGCGGTCCTGGTCTGGCTGCTGCCTTATTATGGTCTCGGGTGTAAATTTCTCAGCCACACATGGGATTTTGTTAGACAATCTGAAATAAGTACCCTGATTTTCATTAGTCTTATTATTCACCAGTTGTTTGAATCTCTTCTAGTCTTAGCTTTCATTGTAAATTAAAGTCCCAAAAAGAGCTAGGTGTGGTGTTTCACGCCAATAATCCCAGCGCTTTGGGAGGCCGAGGTAAGAGGATTACATGAGCCCACAGGTTCAGTACCAACCTGAGCAACTTGGTGAGACCTCATCTCTACAGTAAGTCTAAAAATTAGGCCAGACTGGATTGCTCATCCTGTAATCCCAGCACTTTGGGAGGCCGAGGCGAGTAGATTGCCTGAGCCTGTGAGTTAGAGACCAACCCAGACAACTTGGCGAGATCTCGGTCTCTACTGTAAAAAATTAGCTGGGTGTGGTACCATGCATGTAGTTCTGGCTACTTGGAAGGCTGAGGTGGCCCTGAGCATGCCACTGCACTCCAGCCTGTGTGACAGAGTGAGACTCCTCAAAAAAAAATTAATTGGGTGTGGTGGCATGTGCCTTTAATTCCAGCTACTTGAGGTGGAAGGAGCTCCTGAGCCCAGCAGGTTTAGGCTGTGGTGGCTGTGAGTGTGCCAGTACACTCCAGCCTGAGTGACACAGTGAGTCGCTGACTCAAAAAAAAAAAAAAAAAAATTCCAAAAGAATATAAGCAGAAATTAACCTCTGTTGTGGATTATTTTTCTTTTTACTTATATTAGAAATATCTTTAGAGGGGGTGGGCCTTAATCCCTGTCAGAAACTGAAAGCAGTAGATCCTAAAAATTCAGTTGGACCTATGATTTCAGAAAGCTGAGCGTTTGAGAGAGTAATTATAGTTCATCCTTAATGAGTACTTAATTGAAAATGCTATTGTTACTTTAAATTAATGGTAATAGCAAGTATGTAGGTGCTGTATTGTTAGTACTTGATTAGGTTGGATTATATTTGTAGTTTCATTCAGCAGATGATCATAAGTTCCCCCCCAAAGTGATGAAAATACTGAATTATATAACTGCTATTAAAAAGATAACTAAGCCAGGCTCGGTGGCTCAGCCTGTAATCCCTCAATTGGGGAGGCTGAGGTGAGTGGATTACCTGAGCCCACAGATTCGAGACTCGCCTGGGCAACTTGGCGAGACCTCATCTCTACAATAAATCAAAAATTAGCTGG
>NW_007253051.1:166486-180578 GCF_000164805.1 Carlito syrichta
ACTTGGAAGGTTGAGGTGGAAGGATCGCCAGAGCCCAGCAGGTTGAGGCTGCGGTGGCCAGGAGCGGCCACTGTACTCCAGTCTGGGTGAGAGTGAGACTCCAACTCAAAAAAAGAAAAAAAGAATAAAAAAGGATAACTATATGGGGTATTGTGATGATTCAAAGGCGAATTACTTGGTCTGTGCCTTCAAGGAATATGATAAAAGGTAATATGGTAGTGCCATTAGACAAATACTAACAAACTTTTTTTTTTTGTTTGTTTTTTGAGTAGAATTCTCGCTCTGTCACCCAGGCTGCAGTGCAGTGGCACGCTCATGGCTACCACAGCCTCGACCTGCTGGGCTTGGGTGATCCTTCTGCCTCAGCCTTCCAAGTAGCTGGAGCTGTGGGCATGTGCGCTACCATGCCCGGCTAAATTTTTGATTTGTTGTAGAGATGAGGTCTTACCAAGTTGCCCAGGCTGGTCTCAAGCCCCTGGACTTAGGCAGTTCTCTTGTTTCAGCCTCCCGAAGTGCTGGGATTACAGGCGTGAGTAACTGCCTAGCCTTATTTTTTTTTTTAAAGGAGAGTCTCCTCCTTGTTTCCCAGGCTGAAGTCCACTGTTGTGATCACAGCTCACTGCAACCTTAAACTCCCTGGCTCAAGCCGTCATCCTTCCTCAGCGTCCTAAGTAGCTGGGACTATAGTGCACCACCATGTCTGGCTAATTTTTTTAAATGTTTTATAGAGACGGGGGTCTAGATATAGTGCCCAGACTGGTCTCGAACTCCTGGCCTCAAGTGATCCTCCATCCTGGATTTACAAAGCACTGGGATTGAAGGCTTGAACCCCTGCACCCAGCATGTCCTGGTTCTTTCTGGGGAGGGAGGTTGTAGTCTCATTCCTTTGCCCAGGCTGGAGTGCAGTGGCACATGCGCTCACAACCACCCCAGTGTCAACCTTCTGGGCTCCAGTGATCCTTCTGCCTCAGCCTCCTGAGTAGCTGGAACTACAGACGTGCGCTTCCACGCCCAGATATTTTTTATTTTATTGTAGAGACGAGGTCTCACCAAGTTGTCCGGGCTGGTCTCGAACCCACAGGCTCAGGCAATCCACACACATCTCAGCCTCGCAAAGTGCTGGGATTACAGGCTGAGCCACCGAGCCCGGCCTGTCCTGGTTCTTAATAGGAAGGATAAGTTCCAGCTGGGAGATGTGGTCAGATTATTTTATAGAGTTGACATTTGAGTTGGTCCATGAAGGTTGGGAAAGTAAGTAGAACAGGTGTATGATGGGCAGAAGAGACGTAGACAGTGCAACAAAATTCTAGCCAGGAGCAATGTCATAGCAGTAAGACTCATCGAGCATACTCTGTCTTAGTTTTCCTAAGGAGTAGCATGTAATTCTCTAAAATCCTTTACATACATTTATACATAAGGTGAGCGTTAGGATAGGGACCTGCTGCCTGGATATGTAGTATGCCTCTAAGGTATTGTGGGAATAAGTTGGTTTAATAGTGTTACTAAAGAGACAAGTCTATCAACAGGGACCAGTTATTCAGTGAAAATGTAGACCAGCTGATTCACTAAGGCAGACTGCATGCATATTACCTAAGCCACTGGAAAGACATCTTTATAAGCATATGACATATTGATGACAGATTTTTGAGCTACTAATGAAGCTAATGTTTTTTCTTCCCCTATGAGACTGGGGGGAGGGGGTTGTTTTCGTTTTCCTTGTTTTTTTTTCTTCTAGCCTTAATTTACTCTATAAGCAAAATTATGTGAGACTAAAAATTTGTTGATGGCAAAACAAACATCTGAAACTTATTTACAATATATAAAGATTTGCCTTTGCCACTGTCAGATTCATATCTTTTGGGGGGTAGTAATTTAACTGAGTTCCTGTAAGACACTGTTAATGGGATTCTTCTCTCTCTCTCTCTCAGTTTGAGTTCCTGTGAGACCCTGTTAATGGGATTATTTTCCTTTTTTTCCTTTCCCTTTCCTTGTTGGCATCTCACTCTGTGCCCAAGCTGAAGTACAGTGGCATGCTCATGGCCACTGCAGCCTTGACCTGCTGGGCTCAGGCAATCCTTCCGCCTCAGCCTTCTGAGTAGCTGGAACTGCAGGCATGCACCACCACACCTGCCTAATTTTTTGATTTATTGTAGAGACGAGGTCTCGCCAAGTTGCCCAGGCGGATCTCAAACCCCTGGGCTCAGGCAGTCCTCTTCTGTTTTCCATAGTGCTGTAATTATAGGCATCAGCCTCCATACCAGATCTGTTTTATTTATTTGGTGGCTCAGCCTGTAATCCCAGCGCTTTGGGAGGCCGAAGTGAGTGGATTGCCTAAGCCGGCGGGTTCGAGACCTGCCTGGGCAATTTGGCGAGACTTCATCTCTGCAATAAATCAAATATTAGCTGGGCATGGTAGCACGCGCCTGTAATTCCGGCAACTCAGAAGACTGAGGCAGAAAGATTGCCGGAACCCAGCGGGTAGAGGCTGCGGTGCCTGGGAGTGTGCCACTGCACTCCAGTCTAGGCGGTGGAGTAAGACTCTAATTCAAAAAAATAAATAAATAAATAAATACTGCTTTTCTAAATGTAATTTGTAGTTCATAGAGAAATACTTAAATTTTAACCATCTTTCAATTGGGAATTAGGGTAGGTGGAAGTGGAGCTTATGTTTAATTGCTTATTTATTTGTTTGTTTTTGAGTCGGAGTCTCATTGTGTTGTGGCATGATCCGTGTTCACCCCAGCCTTGAATTCCAGGGCTCAGGGTGATCGTTCTACCTCAGCCTCCCGAGTGACTGGGAGTACAAGTGTGCACTACCACACTGGGCTAATTTTTTTGATTTATTGTAGAGACATGGAGTTCGCCTTATTGCCCAGGCTGGTATCGAACTCCTGGGCTGGGCTCAGGCCCTTCTCTCTCTTTGGCCTTCAAAAGTTCTGAGATTACAGACATGAACCACCATGTTTAATCTTTTTTTTTTTTTTTGAGTTGGAGTCTCACTCTGTCACCCAGACTGGAGTACAATGGCAGCTCCTGGCCACCGCAGCCTCAACCTGCTGGGGCTCCGGCGATCCTTCTCCCTCAGCCTTCCAAGTAGCCGGAACTACAGGCGCGTGCTACCACGCCCCACTAATTTTTTGATTTTATTGTAGAGATGAGGTCTTGCCAAGTTGCCCGGTGGGTCTCGAACCCGTGGGCTCAGGCAGTCCACTCACCTCAGCCTCCCAAAGGCACGAGATTACAGGCTGAGCCACCAAGCCCGGCCCATGTTTAATCTTAAAATGTTATTTTAGCTAATGGTTTTCTTTCCAGAAATACTTATTTTTTTTTTTTTTGAGTTGGAGTCTCACTCTGTCACCCAGACTGGAGTGCAGTGGCTGCTCCCGGCCACCACATCCTTGACCTGCTGGGCTCCGGCGATCCTTCCTCTTCAACCTTCCAAGTAGCCAGAATTACAGGCATGCGCTACCACGCCCAGCTGATATTTTGATTTATTGTAGAGATGAGGTCTCACTGCCCAGGCGGGTCTTGAACCCTTGGGCTCGGGCAGTCCACTCACCTCAGCCTCCCAAAGGCGTGGGATTACAGGCTAAGCCACCGAGCCTGGCTCCAGAAATATTTCTTTCTTTTTTTTTTTTTTTTTAGTTGGAGTCTCACTCTGTCGCTCAGACTGGAGTGCAGTGGCTGCTCCTGGCCACCACAGCTTCAACCTGCTGGGCTCCGGCGATCCTCCCGCCTCAGCCTTTCAAGTAGCTGGAACTACAGGTGCGTACTACCATACCCGGCTAATTTTTTGATTTGTTGTAGACATGATGTCTCACCAAGTTGCCCAGGCAGGTCTCAAACCCGCAGGCTCAGGCAGTTCACTCACCTCAGCCTCCCAAGGAGCGGGAATACAGGCTGAGCCACCGAGCCCGGCTCAGAAATATTTCTATTCCTGTTATTTTCTTCCTCTATACGCTGGATCTGGGTCCCATGAATAGAGATAAAAAGACAAATGGAAAAAGACAAAGCATTCATGAAAAACCTTAATGTTGGTTAATCAGTTCAAGTACGTAATTTTTTAAAACAGTATTTTATACTGAAATTAAGCCTAGCCAGGAGTAGTGGCTCACGCCTATATAATACTAGTACTTTGGGAGGCAGAGACGAGAGGATTGCCTGAGCCCAAGGGTTCGAGACCAACCTGGACGACTTGGTGAGACCTTGTCTCTACAATAAATCAAAAAATTAGCCGGGCATGGTGGTGCATGCCTGTAGTTCCAGCTACTTGGAAGGCTGGCAGGTCAAGGCTGGGGTGGCCATGAGCATGCCACTGCACTCCAGCCTGGGTGACAGATGAGACTCCAACTCAAAAAAAAGAAAGAAAGTAAACCTGAATTTTAACTGGTGACTTCAGTTTCACTGATAAGCATCTTTTTAAAGCAGTCTGAAGGAGATATTGTATATAACTATTATTTCTTTAGCTTTAAAAAGAAATACATGGTGAATACTGGATAATCTGATTTCATTTTGTCTTTTCTAAAAGAGAAGTATCTTGTTTAAATATTAAATTATAAAATATTAACTGTTTGCTGGGTGTGATGACTCATGCCTGTAATCCCAGTACTTTGGGAGGCCAAGGTAGGATACTTGCTTGAGCCCAGGAGTTTGAGACCAACCTCGGCAACATAGTGAGACCTCGTCTCTACAAAAAATAAAATTAGCCAGATGTGGTGGCACGTACCTCTGGTCCTAGCTACTTCGGAGGCTGATGAGAAAGGCAGGATTGCCTGAGCCTAGAAGGTAAAAGCTGCAGTAACCTGTGGTGATACTGCTGCACTTCAGCCTGGGTGACAAGGTGAGACCCTAACTAAAAAAAGAAAAAAATTCAGGATTTGTCAGATGGCCTGGATTACTTTGAAAAAAATAAGTGATTGTTTATTTCCAAAGAACTCATTGAGAGCAATAGTTAAATGAGCTCAAATTTATCTGACTATAAACTGGAGAAGATGCAAAATGAAGAAAATGGGGGTGGGAGAGGAGGAAGTGTCATTACCAGCTTTTTTTTCTTTGACAATTTTATGCTCCATCCATTTTATTTTTATTTTTAGAGACAGGGTCTCACTCTGTTGCCCATGCTGGAGTGCAGTGGCATGACCATTATTCAGTGCAGCCTCAAACTCCTGGGTTCATGTGATTCTTCTAACTCAGCTTCCCAAGTACCTGAGGCTATAGGTGCACACCACCATGCAAGGCTAATTACCATTTTTTGTATTAATGGTCTCTCTGTTGCCCCGGCTGGTCTCAGACTCCTGTTCTCAAGCCATTCTCCTGCTTTGGCTTCCCAAAGTCCTGAGAATACAGTCTTGAGCCACCACGCCTAGTCTAAAAATTTTTTGTTGTTGTTGTTTTTGTTTTGAGTCAGAATCTCACCCAGTCTGGAGTGCAGTGTCACATTCCTGGCCACTACAGCCTTGACCTACTGGACTCAGGCACTCCTTCTGCCTGTGGCAGGTGCCAGCCACCATGCCCAGCTAATTTTATCTGTTGTAGAGACAAGGTCTCGCCAAGTTGCTCAAGCTAGTCTCGATCTCCTGGGCTCAGGTAATCCTCTCATCTCCGCCTCTCAAAGTGCTAGGGTTATAGTTGTGAGCCATCGGCCCAGTCTTAAAATGTATTTTTAATCTCCTTCATTGGCTGGTTTCTTTTGACAAGAAGTGTGCATTATACATCTGAAACCACAAGCATCTTATATAGCCCAAACATATTTTTGGTTATGTATTCATAAACAAATGGCAAAAGTTGGTAGGTAGAAAGATTCTTTTGGAAATATGTCTTGAATTAGATTGCAGAGAGTTGGATTCTTTTCTAACTGAATATTTGACAGTGGTAACTTTTTTGAAAATTTTAACTTAATTTTTAGTCAAATTTCTCTAGTAACTAGCAATCAAGTTAATGATTAAGCACTTACTGAAAGCAGGGAAACCTTACCATTTTTCTAATTGTCTTGTAGGTTTTTGGTGCTGTGGTTGGCTTGGCTAATTTCACTATCCAGTCAGTTTCATTTAGTTGGAACAGTGTTTTTCTAGGTGGTGGTGCCTGTGTTTAGGTTTGAAAAGGTATTAAAAATAAGACTTTGTGTACCGTTGCTTGACACTAGAATTAAGGGTAAAAGTATTTAGATATGGAAGTATGGAAATACAAAGTTACATTGTTTTCATTCCATTCTATTCCATTTAATTCTATTCTAAGAATAACCTTGATTTATTTTTAGATTGTTACATAAGAAGTAGAAAATCCATTTGCTTTAGTGGGAGTTTTATTTTTATTTTAAAATGATACCCAGTAAAGAAGTCTATTATGAAATTCTGAGTAGTCTTGTTTTATTTTTTATTTTTTTTTGAGTTGGAATCTCACTCTGTTGCCCAGACTGGAGTGCAGTGGCCGCTCCTGGCCACCGCAGCCCCGACCTGCTGGGCTCCGGCGATCCTTCCACCTCACCCTTCCGAGTAGCCAGAACTACAGGCGTGTGCTACCACACCCGGCTGATTTTTTGATTTATTGTAGAGATGAGGTCTCGCTGCCCAGGCGGGTCTCTAACCCGCGGGCTCAGGCAATCCACTCACCTCGGCCTCCCAAAGTGCTGGGATTACAGGCTGAGCCACTGAACCCGGCCTTGATTTATTTTAGAGACAAGGTCTCTCCAAGTTGCCCAGGTTGGTCTTGAACCCCTGGGCTCAGGCAGTCCTCTTGCCTCTGCCTCACTGAGTGCTGGAATTAAAGGCATGAGCCACCGCGCCTGACTTGCATTTCTTTTAATGTATCTAAGGTCTATCTCCATAATAATCAGACAAGTATCACAGTACAGCTAGGTAACGTGTTAGGTGCTAAGGTTATGAGGATTATTTTCCTTCGCTGACACCCTCATCCTCAGAGCCAATACTATAGCTTCACTGGTTTAGATCATTCCAGTTTTGTGGTAAGGAGATGACTTCCTTTTGTCTGACATAAAGCTTATATATAAGGCTTATGAGTATGAAATACATCTATTAAGTTGGGCCTGGAATGAGCTACTAGTAATTGTTTCTAATAATGGATGTTCATGGCAACATTACTAGAATGGTGTCAATAATTACCCCATCAAAGATTAATATGTGTGTTTTAGTCCTACTGTATGCTTCATGTGTTTTTGAGACAGGTCTGCCACCCAGGCTGGGGTGCAATGGTGTGATCATGGCTCACTGCAGCCTTGAGTTCCTGGAATCAGGGAATGATCTTCTCTCACCCTTCCAAGTAGCTAGGACCACAGGCATGCACTACCATGCCTGGCTCATACTTTAAATTTTTTGTGGAGAATGGGGTCTTACTATGATGTCCTGGATATTCTTGAACTCCTGGCCTGAAAATATACCTCTGCCTAGGCCTCCCAAATGCTGAGATTACAGGTATTGAGCCACTGTGCCTGGCCTTGTTTTTCACTTTTTATATATAGTTAAATTCCTTCAGAATAGTTTTTCAAAAGTAGGTTTATAGGGTAATAAAAGTTAAAAGTAATTTCAGTGGTTTGCTGTTATTTTTGATATTTTGAAGATCTAACTGCAGCCATGAGCAGCAACGAGTGCTTCAAGTGTGGACGATCTGGCCACTGGGCCCGGGAATGCCCTACTGGTGGAGGCCGTGGTCGTGGAATGAGAAGCCGTGGCAGAGGTGGTTTTACCTCGGATAGAGGTATTTTGTCGAATAGAAAAATTTGAAGTACATCAGTATTTGTTTATATCAAGACTGATCTAATTACCAAAATTCTTTTTGTTTGTGCTCGAAACAGGTTTCCAGTTTGTTTCATCATCTCTTCCAGACATCTGTTATCGCTGTGGTGAGTCTGGTCATCTTGCCAAGGATTGTGATCTTCAGGAGGATGGTAAGTATTTAACACTTCCTTTTCATACCCTGTAGAGCTTGGAGAGGTGAGCATGTTCTACTGCACATAGCATTGGAAAGGATTTTTCACCTTTTAGGTTTTCTGTATTGTATGATTTAAAACATAACACTTTTTAAAGGTTTTATAGTCTTGGTCTGCCTCTTTTCCTTATTGTTGAAGCCTGCTATAACTGCGGTAGAGGTGGCCACATTGCCAAGGACTGCAAGGAACCTAAGAGAGAGCGAGAGCAGTGTTGCTACAACTGTGGCAAACCAGGCCATCTGGCTCGTGACTGCGACCATGCAGATGAGCAGAAGTGCTATTCTTGTGGAGAATTTGGACATATTCAAAAAGACTGCACCAAAGTGAAGTGCTATAGGTAAGTTGTTAGAATGTTGCTGGAAGTAAACTCAATACAGAGATTCTTCCAGAGATGAATTAGCTATAAATGGAAGGACCTTTGTGGATCAGTGCATTCAGTGAAAGTTGGCTATGCCCAGATGAGGACAATTTTCGGCATACATAACCAGCAGTCTGTGTCAAAATTTTTGACTTTGTAGCTTAAACTGTACAATTGAATAGCTCTGTTATTTAATTCCTTCTTTCTGCCTTTAGTTTAATATAAAGGTTTATTGCCTTGGAAAATGTATTGCTTCGCTTATTAATGGCTTTATGTTTTGCAATGATTGTTTATTTGGTAAGACAGTATTGTTCTGAGCACCATTGTGAAAGCTTTTAATTTCTTTTTTAGGTGTGGTGAAACTGGTCATGTAGCCATCAACTGCAGCAAGACAAGTGAAGTCAACTGTTATCGCTGTGGCGAGTCAGGGCATCTTGCACGGGAATGCACGATTGAGGCTACAGCCTAATTACTTTCCTTTGTCGCCCCTCCTTTTTCTGATTGATGGTTGTATTATTTTCTCTGAATCCTCTTCACTGGCCAAAGGTTGGCAGATAGAGGCAACTCCCAGGCCAGTGAGCTTTACTTGCCGTGTAAAAGGAGGAAAGGGGTGGAAAAAAACGACTTTCTGCATTTAACTACAAAAAAAAGTTTATGTTTAGTTTGGTAGAGGTGTTATGTATAATGCTTTGTTAAAGAACCCCCTTTCCGTGCCACTGGTGAATAGGGATTGATGAATGGGAAGAGTTGTCAGACCAGTAAGCCCGTCCTGGGTTTCTTGAACATGTTCCCATGTAGGAGGTAAAACCAATTCTGGAAGTGTCTGTGAACTTCCATAAGTAATTTTAATTTTAGTATGATGATGGCCTTGAATTGTTTGACCTCAGTAGCTGTTAAATAACATCAAGTAACATCTGTATCAGGCCCTACATAGAACATACAGTTGAGTGGGAGTAAACAAAATAAAAAAGACAAACATACGTGTTAATGGCTGTGTGAGAGAAATCGGGATAAAAAGCCTAAACAGGAACACCTTCATCACAGCGTTGATGCTGGACGTAAAGATGGTGATGGCAAAGGTTTAGAACACATTTTTTTCAAAGACTAAATCTAAAATCCAGAGTAAACATCAGTGCTCAGAGTTAGCATAATTTGGAGCTATTCAGGAATTGCAGAGAAATGCATTTTCACAGAAATCAAGATGTTATTTTTGTATACTATATCACTTAGACAACTGTGTTTCATTTGCTGTAATCAGTTTTTAAAAGTCAGATGGAAAAAGCAACTGAAGTCCTAGAAAATAGAAATGTAATTTTAAACTATTCCAATAAAGCTGGAGGAGGAAGGGGAGTTTGACTAAAGTTCTTTTTGTTTGTTTCACAAATTCATTAATGTATATAGTGCAAAATGCCATATTAAAGAGGGGAATGTGGAGGACTGAAAGCTGACAGTTTGGACTTTTCTTTTTGTACTCAGTTATATCTTCAATAATGAAAAATTGCTGTTATAAGGATGTATATGGTTTAGATGCTTTGGAGTCACACTCGTTTTGCAGAGCTGTAAAGGTTCTCTTTGTAATCCATCATTATAGATGCCCTTTAGTTCTATGTTTATTTTGAACAGATTAATATTGTTATGTTTTTGCATTTCATATTTTTCCTGGGCTTTCTGAGGATCTGAAATACTAGATTCCTTTTTTTTTCCTAGGATCAGATTTAGAGTTGAGATAGACCTTAGAAATCCTCTGGTTTAATGAACTCGCTTTTTAGATGAGTAAATAAAAGCTTAACTTGGCCAAGCCTGGTGGTTCAGCCTATAATTCTAGCACTTTGGGAGGCCAAGGCGAGTGGATTGCCTGAGCCTATGGGTTCGAGACCAGCCTGGGCAACTTGGTTGAGCCCTCGTCTCTACAATAAATCAAAAAATTAGCTGGGTGTGATAGTGTGTGCCTGTAGTTGTGGCTACTTGGAAGGCTAGGGGGACGGAGTATTGGAGCCCAGTAAGTCATCGCTGGGGTGGTGGTGAGCGTGCCACTGCACTCTAGCCTGGGCGACAGAGTGAGACCCCAACTCAAAAAAAAAAAAAACAACTCACTTGAAGGATATATGCTTAACCTAGAACCCTGAGCATCCTTCCCACTATATGTCCTCAATTCTCCCATCACCTCTCAAATTAAATGCAGCTTGTAGTATATACTTTCCCCATTTAATTATCTCCCCTTTCACACTGACGTGATTTTTTTTTTCCCTTTTGGTGTTTTTTTCATCCTCTGTAGAGTTCGGTCAGTTTGTAATGTTAAGTGTTAAAATGCTGGTGTCATCACTGTACGGTGCCTATTCCAGACATGTCACATGACTAGTCAAGAGGAGGCAATAAAGCAAGGTTATAACTTTTTTTTTTTTTTTGAGTCAGTCTGGAGTACAGTGACATACTCATGGCCACCACAACCTCCACCTGCTGAGCTCAGGCGATCCTTTCACATCAGCCTTACAAGTAGCTGGAACTACAGGCATGTGTCATCATGCCCAGATAATTTTTTGATTTATTGTAGAGATAAAGTCTTTTTTTTTTGAGCTGGAGTCTCACTCTGTTGCCCAGACTGGAGTGCAGTGGCCGCTTCCGGCTACCGCAGTCTCGCTTGCTGGGCCCCGGCGATCCTTCCACCTCAGCCTTCCAAGTAGCTGGAACTACAGACGCATGCCATCATGCCCAGATAATTTTTTGATTTATTGTAGAGATGAGGTCTCGCCAAGTTGCCCAGGCGGAACTCGAACCCGCAGGCTCAGGCAATCCACTCACCTCAGCCTCCCAAAGGCACGGGATTACAGGCTGAGCCACTGAGCCTGGCAAGATAAGGTTTTTCATGTTGCCCACACTGGTTTTGAACCTGTGGGCTCAGCGAGTCCTCTCACCTGGGATTACAGGCTGGAGCCACTGTGCCTGGCATCATTTATTTTTTATTTATTTTTGAGTTGAAGTTTCACTCTGTCACCCAAACTGGAGTGCAGTGGCACACTCACGGCCACACCGACATTGACCTGCTGGGCTCCAGTGATCCCCCCAGCTTTCCAACCCAAGTAACAGGAACTACAGGCGTGTGCTACCACACTCAGCTAATTTTTGATGTATAGAGGAGGTCTTGCCAAGTTGCCTGGCTAGTCTCGAACCCACGCACTCAGGCAATTCACTCGCCTTGGCCTTCCAAAGTGCTGGGATTACAGGCATGAACCATACTACACCTGGTGAACATAATTCATTTCTTTCTTTTTTTTTTTTTTTTTGAGTTGGAATCTGTGTTGCCCAGACTGGAGTGCAGTGGCCGCTCCTGGCCACCGCAGCCTCGACCTGCTGGGCTCTTGCAATCCTTCTGCCTCAGCCTTCCAAGTAGCTGGAACTACAGTTGCGCTACCACGCCTGGCTAATTTGTGATTTGTTGTAGACATGAGGGTCTCACCAAGTTGCCCAGGCGGGTCTCAAACCCGCGGGCTCAGGCATTCCACTCACCTCAGCCTCCCAAAGCGCTGGATTACAGGCTGAACCACCGAGCCCGGCTCATAATTCATATCTTTATGAATACAGGCATATATTTTTTCATTGTGTGATATTTTTGCAGAGCAAATAGTATGTTTTATTTTTTATTTTTTTGAGTTGGAGTCTCACTGTCACCCAGACTGGAGTGCAGTGGCCACTCCTGGCCACCGCAGCCTCGACCTGCTGGGCTCCGGTGATCCTTTAGCCTCAGCCTTTCAAGTAGCTGGAACTACAGGCGTGCACTACCACGCCCGGCTAATTTTTTGATTTATTGTAGAAATGAGGTCTTGCCAAGTTGCCAAGGCGGGTCTCGAACCCGCAGGCTCGGGCAATCCACTCACCTCTGCCTCCCAAAGCGTGGGATTACAGGCTGAGCCACTGAGCCCGGCTAAGAATTAGTATTTTCGAATGATCCCAATACTATTATCATACATAATAAATGTAAACATTAATAGCATCTGATATGTAATACTATTTGACTAGCCCCAGTGGCGTCAGAGAAGTATTACATAGGCACTTGTCTAACCCAGGTTTATGGATAGCATTTGACTGATGTTTCTTTTTTCTTTTTGAGTTAGGATCGCACCTGGTTGCCCAGGTGGAGTGTAGTGCCATCATCATGGCTCCCTGCAGCAGTCTTGATCTGGTTTCAAGTGATCTTCAAGTGCCTTGGCCTCCTGGGTCGCTGGGACTACAGGTGTGTGCTACCACACCTGGGTTTTGTTTTGGTTTTTTTTCAGTTTTTTTGTAGAGACAGGTTTTCACTTTGTTGCCCAGGATGATCAAACTCCTCCCGCCTTGGTCTCCCAAAGTGCTATGATTATATGCGTGAGCCAGTGCACCCAGTGGTTTATTTAGTCTCTCTTGCCCTCGTAACTTTATTTTTGACGAGTATAAAACAGTTTTCATTAATGTCCTACAGTTGCTACCTGATTGTTTCCTTATGGTGTAATTTGTTTCTGTGTATTCCCTGAATTTCATGGTCTAGAGGCTTGATTGTTAGGTTCACCTTAAATTTTTTGGCAAGAATTTTTTTTTTTTTTTTTAATGTTCAATTGTGGTTTTTTTTGTTTTTTTTTTTTGAGTTGGAGTCTCACTCTGTCGCTGGCAAGAATGTTTTAAAGGTGTGTTGCCTTGGGTCACTTTTACTGTTGATAAAGAACTTGATGATTTAAGGCAATCTTTAAGATTTTTTAAATTGTATATGCATTTCCCTTAGAAATTTAGTAATCTGCCTCTTGGTTTCCAGTGTCCTTTTATTTAATGCTTTTAGCATTTATTATTTGGGATAATTTTAACTGTACTCCAGTTATTTTGATTTTTTAAATATTAAATTATTCATTGAATATGCTGTCCTTAACACGTAGCAGTTCTAGAGTCGAGGTCAGGCACTGGCTTTTTCAGTCATGATAGAATAGGAGACGTTTTATTTGTAGAAATTAAAATGGTGTACCTAACTAGAGGTAGAAAACGTATTTAGCACTATGTGCTCATTGACTATATCTTGATTTAGGACTACATAGCAGAAAAGGTTAACACTTACTGCTTTTTATCTGTGACATCTGCCACAGAGCCTGCATCATTTTGTTTAGCAAAACAATTTTTTTTTTTGAGTCAGTTTCATTGTCACCCAGGCTGGAGTGTAGTGGTACGCTCATGGCCACCACAACCTTGACCTGCTGGGCTCAGGTGATCCTTCTGCTTCACCCTTCCAAGTAGCTGGAACTACAGGTGTGTGCCATCATGCCCAGTTAATTTATTGTAGAGATGAGGTCTTGCCATGTTACTCAGGCTGATATTGAAATCCTGAACTCAATCAATCCTCTCACCCAGGAGTTCAAGGCCGTATTGAGCTGTGATCATGCTACTGCACTCCAGGCTGGGCAACAGAGGAAGACACTATCTCTAAAAACAAAAAAGAGGTTCACTGTGTTTATATTATCACCCAAAACATCAGTGGACAAATGGTCACAGCACAGAGTGCCACCTCATCTATATTAGACATAACTCATCACTTGGATATAGTTTAATTTTTTCCTAATTAAAAGGAAAACTTGGCGAGATCTTGTCTTTACAATTTTTTTTTTTTTTTTGAGTTGGGGTCTCTGTCGCCCAGACTGGAGTGCAGTGGCTGTTCCCGGCCACTGCACCCTCGCCTGTTGGGCACCAGCGATCCTTCCGCCTCAGCCTTCCAAGTAGCTGGAGCTACAGGTGTGCGCTACCATGCCCAGTTAATTTTTTGATTTATTGTAGAGATGAGG
>NW_007253051.1:180697-182404 GCF_000164805.1 Carlito syrichta
CTGAGGCAGAAGGATCGCCGGAGCCCAGCAGGTCGAGGCTGAGGTGGCCAACAGCGTACCACTGCACTCCAGTGTGGGCAACAGAGTGAGACTCCAACTCAAAAAAAAAAAAATTGTCAAAGCAAGAATGCACAGACCAAATTAACACATTTAAAAAAATTGTTTTACTGTCCGGTGTAGTAGCTCACATCTGTAATGTCAGCACTTTGGGAGGTGGAGGCGCGAGGATTGCCTGAGTTTAGGGGTTCCAGACCAGCCTGGGATCCTTGGCAACATCTCATCTCTACAATAAATCAAAAAATTAGCTGGGCATAGTGGCATATGCCCGTAGTGCCAGCTACTTGGAAGGCTGAGGCAGAAGGATCACCTGAACCCAGCAGGTTGAGGCTGTGGTAGCAACAGAGACTCGACTCAAAACAAACAAAGAAAGGTCTTACCATGTTTCTCAGGCTGGTCTCAAACTCCTGACCTCGGGATCCTTCTGTCTTGGCCTGATCATGAGCCATCATGCCCAACCCCAGCTGAAAATAAATTTTTCTTGGGAACAACCCCTTTGCGTTTCCTCTCACTGTGGGAGCTTTTCTGTCCTCGCAATAAATCTTGCTTTCTCGAAACAAAATTTTTTTCTTGAGTATGTAGGTCTCGATGCAAATTTGTAATAAAACTTTAAACTTTGAGTAGAAATTTTATCTTTGGAAATTTGAAACAGATATCCTATGAGTATGATTATGCATCTTACTCATAACAGATTTCTTGTACTTTTGTGATGTTCCAATTGTGCACCTTCCTATGTATTTTGGTAATTACATTCCATTTTTATATTTTTTTCTGGTGCTAACACTTTATTAGATTCAAGAGAAAAAGAACCTATCTCATATAATTAGGATGATAGATTCTGGTTGCTTTGGCTGACTGGTTTCACTCTAGCTTGGGACACAGAAGCTTGTTGCCTAATGGTGAGTCACACCTGAGCTGCTAGAAGTGAAATTGACTTCTCTTTTATAAGTTTTCCTTAGTACATGATGAGTCTCTGGTTTTTGTTTTTCTCTTCCTTTTTTGAGCCAGAGTCTCAGTCTGTTGACCAGGCTGGAGTGCAGTGATATGCTCCCAGCTACTGCACCCTTAACCTACTGGGTTCAGGCTATCCTCCTGCCTCAGCCTTCCAAGTAACTGGTACTACAGGCATGGGTCATTACACCCGGCTAATTTTTTGAATTATTGTAGAGACAAGGTCTTGCCAAGTTGCCCAGGCTGGTCTCGAAACTCGGGGATCAGTCAATCCTCTTGCCTTACACCTCCCAAAGTGCTGGGGTTACAGGCTTGAGCTACTGGACCTGGCCCAATGAGTCTCTTAATCCCTGTCTTTAAGGCTCATTTTAAGTATTTGATCCCCCTTTTCCAGAAACAATGTTTTTGCAATATCTTTGGCTCCAGTACCTTATGTGAATTGTCATGATTCATTGACCTGAATGTTCAACCCTCCGTTTAACTGGTTATACTGTCTGACTACAGCTATTCGGGTATTGGAATCTATTTTATTTTTATTTTTGAGTTGGAGTCTCACTCTCACCCAGACTGGAGTGCAGTGGCCGCTCCCGGCCACCACAGCCTCGACTTGCTGGGCTCCGGCAATCCTTCTGCCTCAGCTTCCGAGTAGCCGGAATTACAGGCGCACGCTACCACGCCTGGCTAACTTTTGATTTATTG
>NW_007253051.1:182424-200002 GCF_000164805.1 Carlito syrichta
CCTCAGCCTCCCAAAGGCACGGGATTACAGGCTGAGCCACTGAGCCCGGTTGGAATCTATTTTTTAATATTAGGCCATAACTTTTTCAGGTCTTTTTATTTTGGTTAAGAAGGAATCAGCAACTGTATTAGTTTCCTATTGATGCTGCATCTTAGTCACATCTATAGAGTCTTTTTCCCATGTACACAGGTTTGGGAGATTGGGAAATGTACATCTGTGGGAGGGCATTATTCTGTCTTCCTGTCTGGCCCCAGGCCCCCAAAGATTCACACCCATTTCACATACAAAATATATACACTTCATTCCAACATCACCCATTGGTACTTTTGTTAAAACTGACTATTTAAAAAATTTAAAACCTCATATAAGTCTCATCAGCTTCAACTGAGGATATCCTCAGACTCAAACCTCCTCTTGTATTTTTGTCTTTGTCTTTTGCAGTTCAAGCTGTCAGTGTTTCCCCCGGTGTAAAATTCTTTTTTTTTTTTAAAGTTGGGAGTCTTGCTCTTACCCAGACTGGAGTGCAGTGGCATGCTCACAGCACTGCAGTCTCAACCTGCTGGGCTCAGGTGATCTTTCCACCTCAGCCTTTCAAATAGCTGGAACTGCAGACGCATACCACCACGCCCAGCTAATTTTTTGTTATTTTTTGTAGAGGTGAGGTCTCACCAAGTTGCCCAGGCTTATCTTGGACTCCCAGGTTCAGGCAGTCCTCTCGCCTCGCCTCGGTCTCCCAAGGTCTCCCAATGTGCTGTGATTACAGGCTGAACCACCGCACCCGGCCAAAATTCTTAAGCTTGTGGGTCTCCTGTTTTTGTCATGGGAACTCAGAGATGAGATAACTGCATCTCTTGTTATGGTTTCTGCTGAGATGCTTGTGTCAGTCACCTAGTCTCTTCAAAGAGTCCTCTGTATGAATATTCTGGCGCCCAGCCAGAAGAACAATTTTGAGTGCACAAGGGGCCTCCCTCCAGAAGAATTCCGGTTTATTGGGCATCGTCCCTCATATATATGTTTCAAATACTGTCTGTCCTCCACTAAACAAGGATTCGTGGGAGAGTTGGTGTGGCAAGCAGAAAAACAGCCCCAAAGATGTGTGCATCCTAATCCATGAAACCTCTGTGTGTTACCTTAAGTGGCAAAAAGGGATTTAGCAGGTACAGTTAAGGGTCTTGAAATGGGATGATTATCTAAGATTATCAGATGGCCCCTATGCAATCACGAGCTCTATGTGAGGGAGGCTAAGGTTCAGAGTCAGATGTGACTATCCACTTGCCTCGGCCTCCCAAAGTACTGGGATTACAGGCTGAGCCACTAGGCCTGGCCAATATATGCTGTTTTAAGCCACAAAGTTTGTGATAAAGTTACAGCAACGATATAAAACTAATACAGATGTTGGTATCTGAAAGTGGAATGCTGCTCTAACAAATACCTGAAAATGTAGAAGTGGCTTTGGAACTGGGCAATGGGCAGAGGCTAGAAGAAATCTGGATAACAGAAAAGGCTTGTACAGGTTATTATAACTGGATTTTAATAGCTGCTAATGAGGATTCAGAAGGAAATGAAGAGTACAACAGAGCAGACCTTTCCAAGTGTTTACGTTAAAAAAAAAAAAAAATTGGCTGGACTCAGTGGCTCAGTCTGTAATCCCAGCACTTTGGGAGGCCAAGGCTAGTGGATTGCCTGAGCCCACTGGTTCGAGACCAGCCTGGGCGAGACCTTGTCTCTACAATAAAATAAAAAATTAGCCAGGCGTGGTAGCTCACGCCTGTAGTTCCAGGTACATGGAAAACTGAGGCGGAAGAATCACTGGAGCTCAACAGGTTGACTGGGGTGTCCGTGAGCGTGCCACTGCACTCCAACCGGGAGGTCGGAGTGAGACTTCAACTCAAAAAAATTGTTTGGGATCAAATGGTCACCCATGTTTTTTTGTTTTTGTTTTTGAGTCAGAATCTCACTCTTGTCGCCCAGGTTGGAGTGCAGTGGCATGCTTGTGGCCACCGCAGCCTCAGTCTGCTGGACTTGGGTGATTCTTCTGCCTCAGCCTTCCAAGTAGCTGGAACTACAGGCACGTGCCACCACACCCAGCTAATTTTTTTTGATTTATTGAAGAGATGAGGTCTCACCAAGTTGTCCAGACCATGCTCAGGCAATCCTCTCACCTTGGCCTCCCCAATTGCTGGGATTATAGTCATGAGCCACTGCACCCACCTGGTCAACTGGTTTTTATCTGAAAGTTATCCATCATGATTTGCAGAAGAAACATCCTGAGTGTGGCAAACAGGTGACCTAGTGCTTCCACATGACAATGCACTGCACACACTGCCCTGAATGTTCAGTAGTTTTTTTTACCAAAAACGACATGATCCCTGTTCCCCACCCTCTCTATTCATGTGATGTCACCATGAACACCTTTTGTTTCCCCGGTGAAAGAAGTTCTCAAAGGGAAATGTTTTGCCAATATGGAAGAGATGAAACAAAAAACCAGAAGCACTAAAAGGCATCAAAATTGAAGAGTTCAGAAACTTTTGAGCAGTGGAGAAAGCATCTTGATAGGTGTATTGCATCAGACATTGAGTACTTTGAAGGTGACTAAAGTTTAGACTTGTAAGAAATTCCAGGTTTTTTTGGGTCCCTCCTCTCGTGCGGGTTAGGCAAGAGTCTCACCTTGCATTGGAAAGACATTTTCATTATCATCCAAGTTGTTAATGTATCGCATTATCCTATGCCATTTATACCACATGGATAAAACATCAGAGTTTTGCACCTGTGTGGTTGCTGTGCAGGAAGTGTGGGTCATTGTTGCCCTAAGTCATCATTGTTATATGATTTACCAACTTTTATAACATGATGGGAATAAAGCAGACTTGTAGCCCAAATTCAGCCTGCTGGCCAGAAGTTTACAACTGCTATCTTAGTGATATCAAATGATCCATCACAGTTGGGGATATGATATATATGGTTGGCCCTCATCTTTGGATTCAACCAACTGCAGATTGAAAATATTTGGCATGAAAAAGCCCAAAACATGATCAAAACAACAATAAACCATACAGATTTTAAAAATATAATATCAATGGTTTAATATTTGTTTTGTGTTAGATGTGATTATCTCAAGGTTTTTTCTTTTACTCTTGAGTCGGACATGTCTCTGTCGCCCAGGCTGGAGTGCAGTGGCATGCTCACGGCCACTGTAACCTTGACCTGCTGGGTTCAGGCGATCCTTCCACCTCAGCCTTTCGAGTAGGTGGAACTACAGGCATGTGCCATCACACCCAGCTAATTTTTTGACTTATTGTAGAGACAAGGTCTCGCCAAATCGTGCAGGCTGGTCTTGAGCCCGTGGGCTCAGGCAGTCCTCTCAACCTCAGCCTCCCAAAATGCTGGGATTATAGGCGTGAGCCACCACACCTGGCTAATTTCAAGATATTTAAAGTATATGAGAATATATATAGGTGATACACATATACTAGCCATTTTCCATAAGACACTTGAGTCTGTGGATTTTGGTGTGGGAGAATCCTGGAACCAACTCTTTGAGGATGCCAAGGAATAACTATAGATAAATCATATAGATATATACTTTGACAGTAGAGAGATTTCATATCACACAGTACAGAGAGCTTTTATACCAGCTTTTTTTTTTTTTTTTTTGAGTCAGAGTCTCACTCCGACACCCAGGCTGGAGTGCAGTGGCATACTGCTCATGAATGGCCACTGCAGCCTCAACCTGCTGGGCCCAGGTTGATCCTTTTGCCTCAGCCTTCCAAGTAGCTGGAACTACAGGCACTCGCTGCTACACCCAACTAATTTTTTTAATTTATTATCGAGATGAGGTCTCTCCAAGTTGCCCAGGCTTGAGCCCTTGAGCCCGTGGGCTCAAGCAATCCTCGCCTCGGCCTTCCAAAGTGCTGGGATTATAGACATGAGCCACTGTGCTCGGCCCTGTTCATACTTACAAGGTGACTAGGAAGCAGTATAAATTCGAGCTTTTAGCACAGAAAGAAGTCAGGGCAGTGCCATTCTTTCTGCTCCTTTACTGTTTCAGTCATCAAATCTTATATTCCAGCTAGGCGCAGTGGTTCACGCCTATAATCCCAGCACTTTGGGAGGCCGAGGGGAGAGGATTGCTTGAACCCAGGGGTTTGAGACCAGCCTGGGCAACTTGGAAACCTCACCTCTACAATAAAAAATCTGGCCAGGTGTGGTGGCACATGCCAGTAGTCCCAGCTATTTGGAAGGCTGAGGCAGAAGGATCTGAGCCCTGCAGGTTGAGGCTGCAGTACCTGTGAGCATGCCATTGCACTCCAGCCTGGGGGCAACACAGTGAGGAAACTTGGGTAAAAAAAAAAAAAAAAAAAAGCTGGGTACGCAGTTCCCTTCCCCAGAACCAGAGGGTTCTCCAAAGGGAACTCGGGTAATTGGAACATAGTTAATATCTCTTGAATCCTGTTATATGCAATTTCTGCATCCTAGAGTCAGATTTCATGGATAATGGTATGGAAATGTTGAGAAAGTCTCATTTGAGTGAAGAATGACTCTGCTTGTTTGGGAGCAGATATTTAAGGTAAAGGTTAAGCTGCTGTAACAAAGACCCCTAAATGCAGCAACCTGAAGACATACGTTTATTCCATTTTACAGAGCTCAGTATTCCAGAGCTAGGAGGTCTCTGGCATCCTCAGAATACTTCCACTTTCTGAGTTCATGTTGACTCTGCCCATGGCCATCTTCTCTCACCAGAAAAAAAGCAAGAGGGGTTTGTTTTTTCATGGGCTTCTCCTAAGTGACACCTCCCTTTGACTCAATTCCTGTTGACCACTAATCACAAGCCCACTGACTGGTGGGAAGATGGAGTCTTTAGCGGGGTGGCCATGTGTCTGCTTTAATACATTTTTGTATTCTTTATGCTACTTTGTCTAAAATGTCCATTTAAAATTTTGAAGGAGAGAAAACTTGCTGTCCTTGTCACATTCAGGCATGAGATCCTGGTGATTATTCTAAGGACTTGTCCTGTTTAATCCTGAACCACATGATAACTGTTTCCTCTCGCTGGCTTGTGCCTCCTGGCTGCAGCTAACACTGGCTATGTCCTTAGGTAGGGAGTCCCTAGGGGTGAGGCACCGTGCTGTGGCTGAATTTGCTGTAGACCCTCACTTGAATTGTGAGGGGCTGAGCACCACAGGTCAGCTCATGCCCACCGCAACGGGAGTAGCCATCAGAACTATTCCTGTCTGCGGCCTTTCCTGTTTTCCCGGTCGTTGTCTAAGGATCTCTTGGCCCCAGCAAATGTTTCCATCACACAATGAACGCATCTCTCTGGGAAGTGACTCACATATCGCCTCTCAAACCAAGTGTCTCTTTCTTCCCCGGACCTTAAATTCATTCCTATTTTAAAGGAGGATGACCTTAAGCGCTGGTCCAGCTCCGAAAGGCACCGCGATGCCAGGAGACAAGTTCATAAAATGCACAGACCCTAAGGAATGACAGGAAAACGTGGCGGGGTTTACGAAGCCCGGTCAGCTCCAACTCCGGGAGGACAAAGACTCCCGTCTGATCTGCGCCGATCCCTCGTCCAGCGGGCTGTCAGGACTCAGTTCATTCAGGGAGATAAGGGCCAGCAATTTCCAAAAGGAGGTATGTGTTCTCACAGAAGAACCAAAAAGGAGGCGGGTGAGATAAGCAGGGCAGAAACAATAACCCCAGACACCCTTCCGCACGATCACACCGAGTACCCAGCCGCCTCTGGCGGTACCAATCATTAGCGCAGGAAATTTCGCATCTGTTATCGCGACAACAAAACGAGACAACCGGGAGGAGTCCGAGAGCCGCCAGGACCAGTGCGCAAGCGCAATTCTGCCAACCTCCTCTTCCTCCCTCTCACGTACGCGCGCGGCGGTGCGTCGTACTGAGCGCGCCTTCGTTTCCTCCCCTTCGCGGCCAGTTCTCACGTTGGCTTCTGGTCCTTCCCTTCCTGTCTTTCAACTAAGCTTTCCGGCGAAAACGCCGGTCTCTGTAGGCATTTAGAGTCTTCGGCTCCTGTGAGGGTCGGCTCTCTCGAACCTTTGAAGCTCTTTGGGCTGGGGCCGCGGGGCTCCAGGGCCGTGCCCTTACCGACACCATGGTGAGTGGGGAGCAGAGGCGAGGAAGGGGCGGGCGCGCGCCGGCTGTGAGCCTCCCAGCCCTTCTGGGCCGCTCGTGCCCTCGGGGCTCAGGCGTACAGCAGTGCGGGTTTCAGCCTCCTTGGGTGTGACGTGAGGATTCTCTTCTTGCTGCGCTTGGCTGTCACGAGTCGGAAGGACAAGCTGGAACCTCGGGAGCCGCGTCCGCATCTTGGACAGTGCTTTAATCCCAATGGTGTTCTCTACGTTATCGATAGGGAAATTGAGACAGAGAGGCGCTAGGACCCACTTCAGGCCAGGGTGTTTGTCCCCACGTCCCATGGGGGAGATCAAGAGCAGTTGTGACTATATGATTCTGGGATGATTTAAATTATGTCTGTTTTCGCTCTGCTTCACAAGATATAAACTTCACGAGGGTAGTATTTTTTCACTATTGCTTCCTTAATGTCTCACGCAGTGTCTGGCGTGTTGTAGGTGTTCAGTAACTATTGAATAAATGAATGGCGTAGGCAGGCATTGTTGTCGAGGTGTGATCTCTGTGGACTGATGTGATTTGTCGGCGTCTTCATTTGTTCAAGAAGCATTTACGACGTGTAACTATGAGAATGCACTTAGAGGTGGTACAAAAAAGATGCTTGATTACTGTAATACCACTGTAAGAAACACAGGATGGATGCCATAGTTAGGTTATAGAAGATATATTTGAAGCCATAATAATTAATGAGCACAAGATCCCAAGGAGAGAAACCAGTGGATTAGAAGTAGCCCTTTCTGTGAGAGAAAGGTCCCAAATCACTGCTCTGTTCATTTATTTATCCACCAAGCATTTGCCATGTTTAGTTCTGTGTCAGTTGTAAGGGAGGGTCTGAAAGGAGGTTTATATTGAACTCAATATAAACTGCATATCTGTTGCCTTCATATGTTACCTTCATGAGATATGTTTATCTTATTAAAAAACCATGACATCTATGAGGTAAGAGGTATGATCCCTATTGTAAAGGTGGGGACACTGAGTTTCAGAGAGACTACTTCTCAGGGATGGTAAGCAGACGAGCTGGGACTGTAAGTCCCTGACTCAACAAGTACTCTTTCTACCTATACTGCAACCCAGAGAACACAATCTCTGCCAGACACAGAGATAGTTAACTTGATACTAATGTGGTAGTACTGACATAAAACTCAACTTTGCTAGTCTTGAGACTTACTTTCCCCAAATTCAACTGGCAGGGAACAAACAGTTGTGATGCTGGGTGGTAAGTACCATGTAAGCTTATATCCTGGTAAGACTAGCTGGGAGGAGGGGGTCATTGAAGAACTTTCTGGATGGTGGTGACAAGTAAAATTTGAAGGAGGAATGGAAGCTAGCCAGATCAAGGTGTTAGGGACAGTGGAGGAATACAGATTTAAGTAGAGGGAGGAATAGCATAAGTCACTGGATTTGGACATCTTTTGACTTTTTTGTTGTTGCTGATAATAGTAGTTCAGACAGCCTGCTTGTGACTGTGTCCTTGTAAAACTTTTCACTAAAAAAGTAAATGGAAAAAAGTGTTTAAATATGGGCATTTTTCTTCCCTTCTCTCTCCTAGGCTCGAAATGCAGAAAAGGCCATGTAAGTATAAACTTGGTTTTAGCTGTACATTTTTTGTAACTTAATAACCACCATCGAACTTTTTTTTTTTTTTTTTTGGAGTTAGAGTCTCACTCTGTTTCCCAGGCTAGAAGGCAGTGGCATGCTCACGGCCATTGCATCCTCGACCTGCTGGGCTCAGGCGATCCTTCCACCTCAGCCTTTCAAGTAGATGAAACTACAGGCATGTGCCTCCATGCCTAGCTAGTTTTTTGATTTATTGTAGAGATGAGGTCTCACCAAGTTGTCCAGACTAGTTTCGAACACATGAGTTCAGGCATTCCTCTCACCTCGGTTTCCTAAAGTACTGGGATTATAGGCATGAGCCACCACTCCCGCCTGGAACTTTTTTTTGAGGGGGCGTATTTCATCCTTTTGGTATATGAGCTATTTGAGAAGCGGTTTCTTTTTCTACATATGTTAAAATAAAATAGTGTTCTCGTATTTGTTCATTTGTTTTCCCCATTAGTGTTTTCTGACAGCTTCCAGAACTTATACTGGATGAACATTTGTTCACTGATGGTCAGTGCAGGGGCTGTGAGAATGACAGCTAGGGAATTCTATGATATCTGGATGTGTTGCTTATCACATTGGTCTGATAAGTGGAGTTTCCTATAGTCCTTCCATGCAGTGTAAGTAGAACAGGTACTTGAGTATTCAGGAATACAAACGATGTCATGAGCCCTATTCCTTGGGACTTGGAAGCCATAACTACTTTGTGGTTTCTTAATTGCAATATATATATAAATGACAGTAAATATGGTCATAAATAGGTTTACCCATCTAGGAACATGAGTGATGAGAAATCTGGGAGCAGGATCTAATGGAGTTTTTTATTTCCCTGGTAGGACAGCCTTAGCAAGATTTCGCCAGGCCCAGCTGGAAGAGGGAAAAGTGAAGGTTGGTATAAATCTTCCTCTAAAATTTATCAAGAATAAATGCAGTAAAACTTCCTTCTGGACAGACCTCAAGCTTCAAATTTTTGTATTTCTTGTCTGTACTTGCTGACACTATTAAGAATTCGTACAATTTGAATTCCAGGTGTCCCTCCCTATAGCTGAAGCAGTGTGATGATCTGGCTGCTTGCATTTTCTGCTTCTTCTGTAATATGTGACCAGGTCTCTTATTATCCCATCTTTGTCTATATTGAATAATGGGAAGTGTAGTATAAGTTTTAGCTCTGCTGAAACCAATATCTCAACTCTTAGAGGTTCAGCCAGATTAAATTAGGGATAATATATATCATTATTTACATATTTCTCTTTGTTTTGTTTCTTAAAAATGTTATGCACACATATGTGTATATGTATATACACACACGCTTATGTATGTATGTTTGTTTTAAACACTGATAGCCATCATTTTTTTTGCTTTTTTGATTTTTTTTGAGTTGGAGTCTCACTCTGTCGCCCAGACTGGAGTGCAGTGGCCGTTCCCGGCCACCGCAGCCTCGGCCTGCTGGGCTCCGGCGATCCTTCTGCCTCAGCCTTCCGAGTAGCCAGAATTACAGGCATGCGCATTTTTTTTGTTTTTGAGTGAGTCTCACTCTGTCGCCTGGGCTGGAGTGCAGTGGCATGCTCACAGCCACCGCTACCTCGACTTGCTAGGCTCTGGTGATCCTTCTGTCTCAGCCTTCCAAGTAGCTGGAACTACAGGCATGTGCCACCATGCCCAGCTAATTTTATAGCCATCATTTCTTAAGGTAGTATAAATATACCACAAAAGGGATATAGCCTAGTTTACTTAGCCATCTCTGTATTGCTGGACATTTAAGTTGTTTCTGGTATTTCACTGTACTAGATAAAATACAATGAATGTTTTTCCTAAAGAGAGATTGTAGAGTTAGATTTAAGATTTGGTGTGGATATGTGGTACTTAAACTGCAAATGTATTTTAGATCATTAGACATTTTAGGTTTCAGGCCTGAATCAGTTTTGAATGTTGCATGAAACTGATATCCAACATAGTGACAACATGTTTTATTTTGCATCTCCTAAGGAACGAAGACCTTTCCTAGCCTCAGAATGTACTGAGCTGCCCAAAGCTGAGAAGTGGAGACGACAGGTATGTTTTAGGTGAATCTTACTTCAGAAGAAATCACAAGTCTCTGATTGCTTCTTGTTCTCGAAATAACTCTTAAACCAGCAGTCTAAGTATTTTTAATTACCAATTTTGAATGCTAGTTTTCTATGTTTTCTAACATATTCAAAGGTCATGAAAATGTACTTTTTTTTTTTTTTTTTTTACAGATAATTGGAGAGATCTCTAAAAAAGTGGCTCAGATTCAGAATGGTAAGCCAACCTGTTCTTTAAAGTTCTTGATTCTCCAGTCTGGGCAACGTGGTGAGACCTTGTCTCTACAATAAATTAAAAAATTAGCCAGGCATAATAGCATGTGCCTGTTGTCTCAGCTACTTGGGAGGCTGAGGCAGAAGGGAAGCCTGAACCCAGCAGGCTGAGGCTGTGGTGGCCGTGAGTGTGCCACTGCACTCCGGCCTGGGCAACAGGGTGAGACCAACTCAAAAAAAAGAAAATGCTTGCTTCTCAAATCCACAGTTTAGACTTGGGGACTCTAGCACCTTCTCAAAATAATCAGTAGAACAACTAGATAGCAAATTAATAAGGACTAGAAGAGCAGAAAAATACTATCAATCATTTTGATCTAGTGGACATTTACAAAATATGTATATCTTATCACCTAACAACAAAGAAATACATGTTACTTTCTTTCTTTTTCCTTTTTTTTTTGAGTTAGAGTCTCCTGGGCTTAGGTGATCCTTCCACCTCAGCCTTCTAACTAGCTGGAACTATAGACGCACGCCACCATGCCCTGCTAGTTTTTTTGTGATTTATTGTAGAGATGAGGTCTCACCAAGTTGCCCGGGCTGGTCTCAAACCCCTGGGCTCAGGCAAACCTCTCACCTCGGCCTCCCAAAGTTCTGGGATTACAGGCTGAGCCACTGTGCCCAGCCACATTACTTTCTTTTTTTTTTTTTTTTGAGTTGGAGGCTCACTCTGTCGCCCAGTCTGGAGTGCAGTTTCATGCTCCCAGCCACTGCGGCCTTCACTTGCTTGTCTCCGGTGATCCCTCCGCCTCAGCCTTCCAGGTAGCCAAGCTGGAACTACAGGCGCATGCTACCACGCTCGACTAATTTTTGATTTATTTATTTTTTTATTATTATTTTTTGAGTTGGAGTCTCACTCTGTCGCCCAGACTGGAGTGCAGTGGCCGCTCCCGGCCACCGCAGCCTCGACCTGCTGGGTTCCAGCAATCCTTCTGCCTCAGCCTTCCGAGTAGCCGAATTACAGGCGCGCGCTACCACGCCCAGCTAATTTTTTGATTTATTGTAGAGATGAGCTCTCGCCTGCCCAGGCGGGTCTCAAACCCGCAGGCTCAGGCAATCCACTCACGTCAGCCTCCCAAAGGCGCGGGATCACAGGCTGAGCCACTGAGCCCGGCTTAATTTTTGATTTATTGTAGAGAGATGGTCTCACTAAGTTGGGGAGGGTCTCGAACCCACAGGCTCAGGAAATCCACTCACCTTAGCCTCCCAAAGTGCTGGGATTACAGGCTGAGCCACCGAGCCTGGCCATGTTACTTTCTTTTTTTTTATTTTATTTTTTGAGTTGAAGTCTCACTCTCGCCCAGACTGGAGTGCAGTGGCCGCTCCCAGCCACCGCAGCCTCGACCTGCTGGGCTCCGGCGATCCTTCCTCCTCAGCCTTCCAAGTAGCTGGAACTATAGGCATGCACTACCACGCCTGGCTAATTTTGGATTTATTGTAGAGATGAGGTCTCGCCAAGTTGCCCAGGTAGGTCTCTAGCCCGCGCGCTCAGGCAATCCACTCATCTCAGCCTCCCAAAGGCACGGGATTACAGTCTGAGCCACCAAGCCTGGCTTTCCTTGTTGCTTTCTTAAGAGCACATGCACAGTGGCTTATGCTTGTAATCTCAATACTTTGGGAGGCTGAGGTGAGAAGATTGCTTCACCCCAGGAATTCACGCCATCCTAGGCAACATAGTGAGACCTCATTCCTACAAAAAAATTTTTAAAATTAGCTGGACATGGTGGCGTGCACCTGTAGTCTCACCTACTTGGGAGACTTAGGTGAAAGGATCACATGAGTCTGGGAAGTTGAGACTGTGGTGAGCTGTGATCATGCCACCATACTCCAGCCTCCCAAAAAAAGAGCACATGGAACATTTACCATAATAAAATGTATTTTAGGCTATAAAATAAACGTTAGCAAATTTGAAACTATACAAATTATATTCTCTGATTATAACAACAAAAAGACATTGGGGCCAGGCTCGGTGGCTCAGCCTGTAATCCCAGCACTTTGGGAGGTCGAGATGAGTAGACTGCCTGAGCCTGCGGGTTCAAGACCCACCTGGGCAACTTGGTGAGACCTCATCTCTACAATAAATCAAAAAAATTAGCCAGGCGTGGTAGCGCACGCCTGTAGTTCCAGCTACGTGGAAGTCTGAGGCAGAAGGATCGCCGGAGCTCAGCAGGTCAAGGCTGCAGTGGCCGGGAGCGGCCACTACACTCCAGGCTGGGTGACAGAGTGAGACTCTTAACTCAAAAACAAAACAAAACAAAAAGACATCTGGAAAAATCCCTAAACATTTCAAAATTAAACAATGCATTTGTAAATAACTCTTGTATCTAAGAGGAAGTGGCAAAGAATTTAGAAAATATTTTTAATTGAATGAGAGAGAAAACACAATATCAAAATTTAAAGGATGAAAAAATTTAATGGGGTATAGTGCTTTGATAAAAATTTATAGCAATCCAGCAACTTGAAAGGCTGAGGCGGAAGGATCTCCTGAGCCCAGCAGGTTGAGGCTGTGGTGACTGTGAGTGTGCCACTGCACTTCAGCCTGGGCAACAAGAGTGAGACTCCAACGGAAAAAAAAGTTATAGCATTGAAATAATAGAAAATAAAAAAGCTTTCAAATCAGTTATCTAAGCTTCTACCCTATGAAACGAGAAAAGAAGAGTAAATTAAATCCAAAGCAAGCAGAAGAAAGGAAATAAGAATGAGCAGAAATCAATGAAATTTAAAATACAGTGAATAGAGGAAAGAAACTAGACTGGGTGCAGTGTCTCACGCCTTTAATCCCAGTACTTTTGGAGGCTGAGGCAAAAGGATTGCTTGAAGCCAAACGTTCAAGACTAGCCTGGGCAACAAAGTGAGCCCTCTTCTCTGAAAAAAAAAAAGACCAGGCCTGTAGTCCCAGTACTTTGAGAGGCTGAAGTGAGAGGATTGCCTGAGTCCATGGGTTTGAAACCAGTCTATGTAACTTGGTAAGACCTTGTCTCTACAATAAATAAAAAAATTAGCTGGGCCTGGTGGCACCTTTGTCTTTTTTTTTTTTTTTTTTTGAGTTAGTCTCATTCTGTAGCCCAGGCTAGAGTGCAGTGGCACACTGCTCATGGCCACTGCAGCCTTGACCTGCTGGACTCAGGGGATCCTTCTGCCTCAGCCTTCCAAGTAGCTGGAACCACAGGCACACGCCACCATACCTGGCTAATTTTTTAATATATTGTAGAGATGAGGTCTCAAAAGTTGCCCTGACTGGACTTGAACCTGTGAGCTCAGGCAATCCTCTCACTTAGCCTCCCGAAGTGCTAGGATTATAGACTTGATCCATCACACCCGGCCTGTCTTTTTTTTCATTTAATTTAATTTTTTTGAGTCAGTCTCACTTTGTCACCTAGGCTGGAGTGTGGTGGCATGCTCATGGCCACCACAGCCTCGACCTGCTCGTTTTAGGTGATCCTTCTGCCTCAGCTTTCCAAGTAACTGGAACTACAGGCATGCACCAACATGCCCTGCTAATTTTTTGATTTATTATTGAGGCAAGGTCTCGCCAAGGTGCCCAGACTGGTCTCGAACCCCTGAGCTCAGGCAATACTCTCACTTCAGCCTCTCAAAGTGCTGGGATTATAGGCATGAGCCATTGTGCCTGGCTTTTTTTTTCCTTAAGGATTTTTAAAACCATCGAAGTTTTCAGAATGATTCTATAGAGATAGTCCAGAAAAATTAAGGCTTCTCTTAAGCACTAAAAAGACATGTAATTATTTGTTAGCAAAATGGGTATGACACAGCTTTGATTTTTTTTTTTCATTCTTGGTTGGGCTGGGCAGTCAGGAGACCCATCAGAGCTGTTGTCAGAGTTTGAATTAGAGCAGCAAACAGATGTTAATTTCTTTTTTTTTTTTTGAGTTGGAATCTCACTCTGTCAGCCAGGCTAGAGTACAGTAGCTCCCTCACGGCCACCCCTGCGTCGACCTGCTGGGCTCCTGCGATCCTTCCACCTCAGCCTTCCAAGTAGCTGGAACTACAGGCTTGTGCTGCCACACCTGGCTAATTTTTGATTTGTAGAGATGAGGTCTCACCAAGCTGCCTGGGTTGGTCTTGAACCCGTGGGCTCAGGCAATCCATTCTTCTTGGATTACAGGCTGAGCCACTGAACCCGGCCCAAACATTAAATTTCTTGTTAAGCTTGACAAAAGTGGAAGTGAAATCAGGGACATGTTAGTCCAAGTTTATGGAGATGATGCCATGAAAAAAATGGCAGTGTACAAATGGATTAGACATTTTTCTGAGGGGAGAGAATGCATCACTGATGAAGAGAATTCGGGACAGCTAGTAATGAGCATAACTGACATAAATTGCAAAATTTGTTGAATTGTGTGTCAGAATCATTGGCTGACTGAGAAGAATAGCAGACCAAGTAAACATTACTAGAGAAACAGGAAAATTTTAACTGAAAATTATGGCTTGAGAAGATGCGTGTAAAAGTGGTCCTGAAGGAGCTCTTGCATCATGACAATACACCAGTTTACACAGCACTGTCTGTGAGGGAGTTTTTAGCCAGTAGACAAATAACTGTATTGGAACACCCTCCCTACTGTCTAATTTGGCCCCCAATGACTTTTTTCTTCATCTGAAGATAAAGGAAGTATTGAAAGGAAGACATTTTGATGACATTCAGGACATCAGGGGTAATATGATGACATCTCTGATGGCCATTCCAGAAAAAAGAATTCCAAAACTGCTTTGATGGGTGGACTAGGTGCTGGCGTCAGTGCATAGCTTCCTAAGGGGAGTACTTCTAAGGTGACCATAGTGATATTCAGCAATGAGGTATGTAGTACTTTTTCTAGGATGAGTTCATGAAGTTAATTGTCAAATGTGGTATATAGCTAGGTGCAGTGGCTCACATCCAGCACTTCGGGGGGCTGAAGCAAAAGGATAGCTTGAGGCCAGGAGTTTGAGGCCAGCCTGGGCAACATATAGAGGCAAATGAGTGCCTTTTCATATTAATCATTAAGGAAATGCAGATTAAACCAACAATGAGACACTAGTACCTATTGGAATGACGTAAACAAATAGTGACAATACCAATTGTTGACAAAAGTATGGAGCAATTAGAACTTTTATTTTTTATTTTTTTTTGAGTTGGTGTCTCACTCTGTTGCCCAGGCTGGAGTGCAGTGTCATGCTCACGGCCCCCACAGCCTCTTCCTGCTGGACTCAAGCGATCCTTCCGCCTCAGCCTTCCAAGTATCTGGAACTACAGGCACATGCCACCATGTTTGGCTAATTTTTTGATTTATTGTAGAAACGAGGTATTACCAAGTCGTCCAGGCTGGTCTCAAACCCCTGGACTTAGGCAGTCCTCTCGCTTCAGCCTTCCAATTTGCTGGGATTACAGGCTTGAGCCACTGCACCTGGCACAACTAGAACTTTCATTCACTGCTGGTAAGGAGACAAAATGGTAAAGTGAATTTTTGTTGTTGTTGTTTGCACAAAAACCTATACATATATTCTTGGGGAGACCTGGCTGTTAAAAGAAAAAAAAGATAAAAACATACATAATGTTTACAGTAGCTTTCTTCATAGTTGCCAAAAACTGTAAGCAATCGAAAGGTTCTTCTGTTGAATGGGGTCAGCAAACTGAGGTGTGTCCATACAGTGAAATACTTCTTTTTTTTTTTTTTTGAGTTGGAGTCTCACTCTGTTGCCCAGGCTGGAGTACACACACTCATGGCCACCCCATCGTCAACCTGCTGGGCTCTGGTGATCCTTCTGCCTTAGCCTTCTAAGCAGCCAAAACTACAGGTGTGCGCTACCACACCTGGCTAATTTTTTGATTTATTGTATAGACATGGTCTCACCAAGTTGCCAAGGCTAGACTCAAATCCCCAGGCTCAGGCAAACCACTCACCTCAGCCTCCCAAAGTGCTGGGATTACAGGCTGAGCCACTGAGCCTTCTTAACAATACTTCTTAGCAATAAAAACAAACATATAGATGAATCTTAAAAGCATTATGCTTTTGAAGATAATGCTAAGGAAGGAAACCAAACTCAAAATGCTCTATATTGTATAATTCCATTTATATGATGTTCTGGAAAAGGAAAATTATAGGAACAAAACCTACTAGGCTTAGTGATTGCCAAGAGTTGGATGGGGGAGGAGTTAACTATAGTGGGGCATAAGGGAATGTTTTGGGGTGGTGGAACTTTCTGTGTCTGGGTAGTGATGATGATTACATGGTTATGTGCATTTGTGAAAATTCATAGAATTGTATACCAAGGGTAATGTTTTTGTTTGTAGATTTTGAAAAGTCAGTTAAAAAATAAGCTGGGCTCGGTGGTTCAGCCTGTAATCCCGCGCCTTTGGGAGGCTGAGGTGAGTGGATTGCCAGAGCCCGCAGGTTCGAGACCCACCTGGGCAGCGAGACCTCATCTCTACAATAAATAAAAAATCAGCCGGGTGTGGTAGCACGCGCCTGTAATTCCGGCTATTCGGAAGGCTGAGGTGGAAGGATTGCCAGAGCCCAGTGGATCGAGGCTGTGGTGGCCGGGCGTGGTCACTGCACTCCAGTCTGGGCGACGGAGTGAAACTCCAACTCAAAAAAATAAATAAATAAATAAATAAATAAAATGCTTGTCTGGGCGCAGTGTCTTATACCTGTAATCCCAGCACTTTGGGAGGCAGAAGCAAGAGGTTGTCTGAGCCCAGGGGTTCGAGACCAACTTGGGAAACTTGGTGAGCCTTTGTCTCTACGATAAATCAAGAAAAATTAGTCAGGTGTGGTGGCGTGCCTGTAATTCAAGCTATTTGGGAGGCTGAGGTAGAAGGATCACTTGAGTCCAGCAGGTCGAGGCTGCAGTGTCTGTGAATGTACCATTGTATTCCAGCCTGGGTGACACAGAGAGACTCCAACTCAAAAAAAAAAAAAAAAAAAAAAAAGGCAAGGTGTGGTGGTTCAGTCTGTAATCCCAGCACTTTGGTAGACCGAGGTGAGAGGGCTGCCTGAGCCAGGAGATTCAAGACCAGCCTGGGCAACTTGGTGAGACCTCATCTCTACAGTAAACCACAAAAACTAGCCGGGTGTGGTGACATGCATCTGTAGTTCTAGCTATGTAGAGGGTTGAAGCAGAAGGTTTGCCTGAGCCCAGCAGGCCGAGGCTGCAGTGGCTGTGAGTGTGCCACTGTACTCCAGCCTGGTCTACAAAGAGTGGGACTGCAACTAAAAAAATAATAGTAGTAATGATAATAAAATGCTTGATTCTTGTTTTCTCTGAAATGAATGTTGGCTTTGCTTTGAGAAGTGGGAAGGGATTCCAGAAGCTCTCACGTTCCTTTCCCTAAAGCTACCCGGAGAGTTGACTGCCTTGAGTTTCTCTGTAGCTCTGGAAAGTCCTACAGAAGTGGTGACAGGTCTTTTTCCATCTTAACAGGGCAGAACATAGAGTGGGAGGTTATGAGATGTATTTTTTCTGCTTGACTTTTTTTTTTTTTTTTTTTTTTG
>NW_007253051.1:200022-201543 GCF_000164805.1 Carlito syrichta
AAAAAAAAAAAAAAAAAAAAAAGGCAAGGTGTGGTGGTTCAGTCTGTAATCCCAGCACTTTGGTAGACCGAGGTGAGAGGGCTGCCTGAGCCAGGAGATTCAAGACCAGCCTGGGCAACTTGGTGAGACCTCATCTCTACAGTAAACCACAAGCAGAAGGTTTGCCTGAGCCCAGCAGGCCGAGGCTGCAGTGGCTGTGAGTGTGCCACTGTACTCCAGCCTGGTCTACAAAGAGTGGGACTGCAACTAAAAAAATAATAGTAATAATGATAATAAAATGCTTGATTCTTGTTTTCTCTGAAATGAATGTTGGCTTTGCTTTGAGAAGTGGGAAGGGATTCCAGAAGCTCTCACGTTCCTTTCCCTAAAGCTACCCGGAGAGTTGACTGCCTTGAGTTTCTCTGTAGCTCTGGAAAGTCCTACAGAAGTGGTGACAGGTCTTTTTCCATCTTAACAGGGCAGAACATAGAGTGGGAGGTTATGAGATGTATTTTTTCTGCTTGACTTTTTTTTTTTTTTTTTTTTTTTGAGTCGAAGTCTCACTCTGTCACCCAGGCTGGAGTGCAGTGGCCCGCTCACGGCCACCACAGCCTCGACCTGCTGGGCTCAGGTGATCTTTCCACTTCAGCCTTCCAAATAGCTTGTACTACAGCATGTGTCACCTTTCCTGGCTAATTTTTTTTTTTATTTATTGTAGAGATGACGTCTCACCATGTTGCCCAGGCTGGTCTCAAACCTGTGGGCTCAGCCAGTCCTCTCGCCTCCACCTCCCAAATTGCTGGGATTACAGGCGGCATGAGCCACCATGCCCGACTGCTTGACTTTTTAAAAAAATGTACTTGTACCACAGGCAAGATCTAGAGTTAGTCTGTTACCCCAAAAGGTTCCCTCGTGCACATTTTCTTTCTTTTTTCTTTTTTTCTTTTTGAGTAGTGGTCTCACTCTGTCACCTAGGCTGAGTGCAATGGCACACTCACAGCCACTGCAGCTGGACCTGCTAGGTTCAGGTGATCCTTACACCTCAGCCTTCCAAGTAGCTGGAACCATAGGTGTACACCATCACGCTTGGGTAGCTTTTTGATTTATTGTAGAGATGAGGTCTTGCTAAGTTGTCCAAGGCTGGTCTCAAACCCCTGACCTCGGGCAGTCTTCTCACCTCTGCCTCCCAGAGTGCTGGGATTATAGGTGTGAGCCACCGCACCTAGTACCCTCATGCCCATTTTCTACAGCATTATTCTCAGCTGTAATCCGGGTACAAGAACCTTTTTGTATTTTCTGTTGTAATTCCACATTACTGCATAAAGGCCTTGTTGTGTCTTCACTGTGTTCAAGTTGTCCCTTGCACCAGCCACATAATGTTTCATTTCAGCCTATCTGGTTTCATTAACCATTCTCCCCCCTTCTCTGTGCTGGGATACCTCAGCTCCTGGAGGTCTTGGTACCTCAGCACACTTCCTTGTGCACAAACTTTTTTTTTTGAGTTGGAGTCTCACTCTGTCACCCAGACTGGAGTGCAGTGGC
>NW_007253051.1:201563-220438 GCF_000164805.1 Carlito syrichta
CATACTGTTCGGTTCACTACAGCCTTGCAGTATAATTTGAAGTCAGGTAATGTGATGCCTCCAGCTTTATTCTTTTTGCTTAGGATTGCTTTGGCTCTTCAGGCTCTTTTTGGGTTCCATATAAATTTTAGAATTGTTTTTTCTAATTCTGTGAAAAATGGCATTGGCTGTATGACAGGGATTGCTTTGAATCTGTAGATTGCTTTGAGAAATGTGGCCATTTTGACAATGTTAATGCTTCCAATCCATAAGTGTGGGATGTCATTCCATTTGTTTGTACCCTCTACCATTACCTTTATCAGTGCTTTGTAGTTCTCCTTGTAGAGATCTTTCACTTCCATGGTTAAATATATGTCCAGATAGTTTAGGTTTTTGGCTGCTATTATAAATGGAATTGAGTTCTTGATTTGTTTCTCAGCTAGGATACTGTTGGTGTGTAGCAGTACTAATGATTTGTGGGTGTTGATTTTGTACCCTGAAACTTTACGGAATTCGTTTATCAAGTCCCAGAGTAATTTTTTTTTTTTTTTTTGAGTTGGAGTCTCACTCTGTCGCCCAGACTGGAGTGCAGTGGCCGCTCCCAGCCACCGCAGCCTCGACCTACTGGGCTCTGGCGATCCTTCTACCTCAGCCTTCCAAGTAGCCGGAATTACAGGCGCGCGCTACACGCCCAGCTGATTTTTTGATTTATTGTAGAGATGAGGTCTTGCTGCCCAGGCGGGTCTCGAACCCGCGGGCTCAGGCAATTCACTCACCTCAGCCTCCCAAAGGCGTGGGATTACAGGCTGAGCCACCGAGCCCGGCTGGAGTTTGCTATTTTAATAGTTGTATAAATGGAATTACAGGATTGTTTCAGTTTATATTTCTTTGGTTGCTAAAGAGGATGAAGTTTTTTCAAGGATTTTTTCTTCCTAATCCTTGTCCTGTCTTTTATTTGGGTGTTGATGGCTTTTCTTACCAATTTAAATGATTATTTTTATGTACTGTACCTTTATAGCTGTTGACATTACTTTTTAAGGGTATGCCATTTTGAAGAGAAGATAATAACATTTTTGTTTTCTAGCTGGTTTAGGTGAATTCCGAATTCGTGACCTGAATGACGAAATTAACAAGTTGCTAAGAGAGAAAGGACACTGGGAGGTCCGGATAAAGGAGCTGGGCGGTCCTGATTATGGAGTGAGTACCTGCGGCCCTTGTGGCTGGTTGTCTAGCTTTGCATCCACTACAGCTCCCAGCTCATCCCTGCCATAGAGTAGGCCCTTAATAGCTGGAAAGTTCCTGTTGCAGATGGACAGTGAAAAAAATGGGTAGGGTGATGCTGGAAGATTCCACAGCACTTGAAATGTATCAGCTCTTGAGGAAGCCACTTTATCTCTGTGTCTTGAGTTTAAAATGACCATGGCTTCCTCACATTTTTCTCTGGGTCCTTGGGAATTGGGGCAGCCATTTGTGGGCTTCTTTGCCTGAGGGAGTCTCAGGGACACTTCATTCTGTCCTTTTCTTCACCTCTTATAAATGCAGCACTCAAGAGCAATGGCTTTCAAACTTTCAGGACCATGTCCCATTATGAAACACACACATACAGGAGCTTTATATCATAGACCACTACACATAAAAATATGCTGGAAAAATGCATAGTAAGTGTGATATACTTTGCTATTCTCTATTCTGTTCCAATTGGATATTTGGGGGGGGCTTGGAGTCTTACTCTTGTCACCCAGGCTAGAGTGCAGTGGCATGCTCATGACCACCGCAGCCTTGACCTGCTGGCGTTAGGTGATCCTTCCACCTTCGCCTTCCAAGTAGTTGGAACTACAGATGCACGCCACCATGCCCAGCTAGTTTTTGTGATTCACTGAGTTGCCCAGGCTGGTCTCGAGTCCCCGGGCTCAGGCAGTCCTCTCAATTCGGCCTCCCAAAGTGCTAGTGTTACAGGCTGAGCCACTGTGCCTGGCCTGATTTTTAAAAAAATCAAATTAATTGATTTCATGACACACTATTGGGTCTTGACTTTGAAAACTATTATCCCAGAGCCTGACCTATTTACCCATTTGTGATGAGATGGACCTTGGATCATTGGAAGCAGTAGTATATCTAATCAGGGAACTGTTATATGAAAGGAATACATGAGGTTTTTCCATGTGTTGGTTTTTTTTGTTTTTTTTTACTTTTATGAAAGTCTGATACAAAACCATCATTTTTACTTTAGTACTTGGCATAAAAGTGGAGCATTTGTCCTTTCTGTTGTAGAAGGAAAGACAATTGTGATTCTATAGCACTTCTCTTCCAGGCTCTATGCTAGGAACTTTCTCTTGGGTGCCTCTCTTAACCTCTTCAGCAATTCTGTGATCTTATTTTTCTTGTCAGACTGCTTTAAAATAATGCAAAAGCTTATTAACCCACCCAGAAAAGTGACCTCAGGTGTATTAAAAAGTAATATGTTAAGTATTCTTAGGCTCTACCACCCAAATTGAATAATACTAATGTTTATATATATATATTTTTAGTTTTTTATGCTTAATTTATTTTATACATTATCATTAAGTTAAGAAAAGTATGGCTGGGCTCAGTGACTCAGCCTGTAATCCCACACCTTTGGGAGGCTGAGATGAATGGATTGCCTGAGCCCGCAGGTTCGAGACCCGCCTGGGCAACTTGGCGAGACCTCATCTCTACAATAAAATCAAAAAATTAGCCGGGTGTGGTAGCGCGCGCCTGTAGTTCCAGCTACTTGGAAAGCTGAGGCGGAAGGATCGCTGGAGCACAGCAGGTCGAGGCTGCGGTGGCTGGGAGTGGCCAGTGCACTCCAGTCTGGGTGACAGAGTGAGACTTCAACTCAAGAAAAAAAAAAGAAAAGTACAAAGAGAGCAGCATTCAGTCATAATACCATTACCTAGGTGTAGCTACTTGAATATTTTTTCCGTTGTTTTATATGAAATGCCCTAATTGAGACCAAACTCACTGTATGTATAGCTTTGATTCTAGGTTTTGTGTTTCTTTTTTTTGAAGATGAGAAAGCAGGATTTATTCTGAGGACAGAAAAGCTCCCACAGCAGGAGGGAACTGAGGGGGTTGCCATATATAGATACACACACACATACAAACACGCACAAAGGAGACCTGAATATCCCAGAATTTTTTTATTAAAAATTGCATATTGCCATGTGGTGGCTCATGCCTATAATCCCAACACTTTGGCAGGCTGAGGCAAGAGAATTGCCTGAGCCCACAGGTTCGAGACCAGCCTGGGTAACTTGGCAAGACCTCGTCTCTACAATAAGTAAAAAAATTAGCCAGGCATGGTGGCGCATGCCTGTAGTTCCAGCTACTTGGAAGGCTGAGGTGGAAGGATCGTCTGAGCCCAGCAGGTTGAGACTGCAGTGGCCAGGAGTGTGCCACTGCCCTCCAGCCTAGGTGACAGAGTGACACTCCTCAAAAAAAAAAATTGCATATTTATTCTTAACAAGTTTAAACTTCAGTCACTTTCAAAGTACTCTCCGTTTGATGCAATACACCTATCAAAATGCTTTTTCCACTGCTCAAAACAGTTTTTGAACTTGTCCATTTTGATGCCTTTTAGTGCTTCTGCCATTTTTCATTTCACCTGTTCCACATCAGCAAAACTTTTCCCTTTGAGGAATTTTTTCATCCAGGAAAACAAAAAAAAGTTGCTCAGGGCGAGGTTGGGTGAAGAGTGGCAGTGAGATACAGGCCCGTGCCATTTCTGGTCACAAACTGGTGATCATTCAGTGTGGTGTGGCCAGGTGTGTTATCCTGGTGGAAGAACCAGTCACCTGTTTGCCACAACTCGGGACGTTTCTTCCACAAATCATGACCAACCTTCTCAAAATTTCCAGATAAAAACTTTAGTTGACTGTTTGATAAATAAATAATAAATTTATTATTTATAACTATAGTAAATAATAAATAATAAGTTCTGAGTGTACAAGGGACTCCCCCTCCAAAAGATAATTGTGACTTTTTTAGGTCCTCTCTCGTAGTATAATATACTTTGTGGATATATATATTATATATTCTCCGACTACCCAGAAGTAACTGCTGTTAACATCTATTTATTTTTCTTTTAATTTTTATTCTTTAAATATTTTCTTTAGGCATATACATGTTTACTTTTATAGAAAATGATTCATATTCTAACTACATGCTTTGTTCTCAACAGAATATCAGGAGCATAGTTTCGTGTCCATGAATCATATATCTTGATATATTTTATGTATCAGAATATATCATATATATCAAATTATATCATTTTTAAAAAACAGTTTTGAATGCACAGAAAGTTGCAGAAATACAGAGAATTCCTACATATCCTTTATACAGATTTGCCAGTTTTTAACATTTTGCCATCATTGCTTTATTTTTTGTGTGTACCTTGAGACTGATATTTTTCTGAACCATTTGAAAGGCAGATTACATGCATCTTGCTCCTTTGCTCTCTTTTTTTTTGAGTCGGAGTCTCACTCTGTCACCCAGGATTGGAGTGCAGTGGTATGCTCATGGCCATCGTAACCTTGATCTGCTGAGCTCAGGTGATCCTTCCGCCTTAGCCTTCCAAGTAACTGGAACCACAGGTATATGCCACCATGCCCGGCTAATTTTTGTTTTTTTAATTGTAGAGATGAGATCTTGCAATGTTACTCAGGCTGGTCTTGAATCCATGGGCTCAGGCAGTCCTCTTGCCTCCACCTCCTAAAGTGTTGGGATTACAGGTGTGAGCCAGTGCACCTAGCTTACTGTTAATACTGTGTATTTCGTAAGAAGGAGAATATTCTCTTTTATAAACATGGTGGTTACCAAGTTTAAGAAATTTAACTTGGCTACCATAATTTTATTTAATGGACATCAATTTTTTCAGTAATATCCTTGGTAGTATTTCTCCTGTAGTCCAAGGCCTGGTCCAGAGTCATATACTAGGTGTCAAACTACAGAGTCACAAACTATATTCATACTAGTTGTCAAAATGATTTTAAATAGAGTGCCAGCTTCTAGACTTATTTCAGTGTCATCTGCTGATTATCATTTAGGTTGTTTGGAATTCGTTTTCAACTTTTGTCACTTAACATTGTATCACAAGTGTTTTTCTAAGTTAATATAAGAATTTCATAAGGACCGTCATTTTAAAATTATAGAATATATTCCATCAGTGAATATACTATAATTTATTTAAATCATCTTCCTATTTTTAGATATTTAGGTTGACTTTTAAGGATTTAAAATATAAATATTTTTCTAGGCACATAAATATTTTCCACATTTAGAGCTATTATCTTAAAATATATTTGCAAACATGGAAATAGTGTATTTAAGGATCAGGTCCATTCTTTCTTTTTTCTTCCCATTAAGAAAGTTGGCCCTAAAATGCTGGATCATGAAGGAAAAGAAGTCCCGGGAAACCGAGGTTACAAGTACTTTGGCGCAGCAAAAGATTTGCCTGGTGTTAGAGAACTGTTTGAAAAAGAACGTAAGTAACTAATGTTTGTGAAGGCTTTAGCCTCTAATTGTTGATAATAATCATAAGTGTAGATGCATTGTCTGCTAAGTGCTCTTCTTATATTTTTTCTTAACTGTACAATGGCCTTATAATGTAGAAATTATTTTCTCACATTTTAACTGAGAAACTGTAAGCACTGGGATTTAAATCATAGGCCCAGGGCATACAACTGGGGCTGGAAGGTAAACCGAGGATTGGTTGGTGCCAGATTCTACCCTGTACACACCAGTCTGAATGAGGCATTTCTCTATTTGAAGTTTACTGTAACTATCAGGGCAGGCTCTGAAGTTCATTTAATCAAGTTCAGGTTTCAGTTACTTATTAGCTGAAAAAAAATAACTGAAGCACATGTAAAATCTTGGATTGAACCCCAACACGCAAAAATGGGGAGAAGTCGAGCTGCTGCATGTGAATCCAAGTGGGGACCCACACTTCTCCTCCCTCTTCCGACTGTGACCGTGGGGAAGTTTAAAAAATAATATATTGGAAACTAGTGGCCTAGAGTTCTAGTGTATTTTACTTTTGTCTTTTAGAAAGTACTCTAAGCACTTCATAGAAAAAAGTGTGAGAAGCAAAGAAGAATGATACCAGTATTCTTACTATGGCTGTCATTTTGTTCTATTTACTTCTGGTTGGTTTTTCTATTTAAAAAAAAATACGGCTGGGTGCAGTGGCTCAAGCCTATAATCCTAGTACTTTGGGAGACTGAAGTGAGAGGATTATCTGAGTCCACGGGTTCGAGACCAGCCTGGGCAACTTGGCGAGACCTCATCTCTACAATAAATCAGAAAATTAGCTGAGTGTGATGGTACATGTCTTTAGTTCCAGCTACTTGGAAGGCTGAGGTGGAAGGATCGCCTGAGCCCAGCAGAGGCTGTGGTGGCCATGAGTGTGCCACTATGCTCCAGCCTGAGCAACAGAGTGGGACTCCAACTCAAAAAAAAAAAAAAATACACTTCTACTTTTATTAAACCCTACCTCTTTTAAAATTCATTGAGCCCAAACTGGTTTTACGTGGGTCATTACCATCATTTAAAAGTAAGTCAGGCCGGGCTTGGTGCCTCAGCCTGTAATCCCGCGCCTTGGGAGGCTGAAGTGAGTGGATTGCCTGAGCCCGTGAGTTCGAGACCCACCTGGGCAACTTGGTGAGACCTCATCTCTACAATAAATCAAAAATTAGCCGGGCGTGGTAGCGTGTACCTGTAGTTCCAGCTACTTGGAAGGCTGAGGTGGAAGGATCGCCGGAGCCCAGCAGGTTGTGGCTGCGGTGGCTGGGAGCGGTCACTGCACTCCAGTCTGGACAATAGAGTGAGAGTCCAACTCAAAAAAAAAAAATATGTAATTTAGGCCAGGTTTGGTGGCTCAGCCTATAATCCCAGCACTTTGGGAGGCTAAGGTGAGTGGATTGCCTGAGCCCGTAGGTTTGAGACCAGCCTGGACAACTTGGCGATACCTCATCTCTACAATAAATTAAAAAATTAGCCGGGTGTGGTAGCGTGTGCCTGTAGTTCTGGCTACTTGGAAGGCTGAGGCAGAAGGATCACCAGAGCCCAGCAACTTGATACTGGGGTGACCAAGAGTGTGCCACTGCACTCCAGCATGGGTGATGGAGTGAGACTTCAACTTTAAAAAAAAAAGTAATTCAATAACAAAACACAACCCAATCTAAAAATGGGCAAGGAGCTGGGCGCGGTGGCTCACACCTATAATTCCAGCACTTTGGGAAGCCAAAGTGAAAGAATTGCCTGAGCCTACGGTTCAAGACCAGCCTGGGCAACTTGGCAAGACCTTATCTCTACAATAAATCAAAAAATTAGTTGGGTGTGGTGGTGCGAGCCTGTAGTTCCAGCTACTTGGAAGACTGAGGCAGAGGGATCACTTGGGCCCAGCAGGTTGAGACTGCGGTTGCCGTGAGCCTACCACTGCCCTCCAGCCTGGGCGACAGAGTGAGATTCTGACTCAAAAAAAAAAAAGACAGTTTGTTGCCCACCCAGGCTGCAGTGCAGTGGCATGATTATAACTCACTGCTGTCTCAAATTCCTGGATTCAAGGAATCCTCCTGCCTCAAACCTTCAAAGTAGCTGGGACTGCAGGTACATTGCACCCTGCTGGGCTAATTTTAAATTTTTTTGTAGAGACAGGGTCATGCTGTATTGCTCAGTCTGGCCTCAAGTGATCTTCTGCCTTTAGCCTCTCAAAGTGCTGAGAATATAGGCTTATTTTGCCAGCTAAATTTACCAGTAATAGTGACAGATGTCTCAATCCCAAGAAAATCTCAGAGTAATCTGCCTTCAGGCATGGGTGAACCTAGTGCACATTTCTCTGTTTCTGTTTTGATTTCCACTGTGTGAGCTTCTTTCTCTACCTTGCTTTCCTCTTGTGGCTGTCGTCTGTCATCAACTTACATGTTGCCCTCTCCCAGCAAAAGTTTTTTCCCCCCAAGCAGTTCAAGCCAAATTCTCAGAATTGAGTGTAGCTGGCTTTAAATGGATTGTAATTCCATTCGTAAACCAGTACCTGTGGCCAGAAGGAATGCATTGCTTTGAACCAGCCAGGCTTCAATCTGTACCCTGTCCTTGGTCCAGCCAATATGATGACTGCTATTTACAGGTTATGGACCAAGAGTGGCAGCAGGGTGGACAGAGCCGCTGTTACCAACAGCAGGGTGATGGTTGGAGGCCTGCCAAATCCCGCTGGCTCTACCATACCTGTTGTGTTGTGATATCCACGGATACTCTCCCATAAATGTACTTGGACTCCACTGGTGGATGCGAAGGATTAAAAGGGATCATAGTATGGATGAATTACATCTGACATAACCATTCCTCCATTGGTAAACTTGTAATTATTTCCAGATTTTTATATAATTTTTGTTCATCTGATGGGTGAAAAACATATTATTTTTTTCCCCTGATTACTAATAAAATTGATAATTGAATACAGTAATTAATTGAAATTTTTATACATTTGAATTTTTTCTTTTTAAAAATTTTCAGCTTTTATTCTTTAAAAATTGTCAACTTGGCTGGGCTCAGTGGCTCAGTCTATATTCCCAGCACTTTGGGAGTCCAAGGCGAGTGAATTGTCTGAGCCCATGGGTTCAAGACCAGCCCGGGCAACTTGGTGAGAATTTGTCTCTACGATAAAATTAAAAAAATGGCCAGGCATGGTAGCATGCGTCTGTAGTTCCGGCTACTCGGAAGGCTGAGGTGGAAGGATCGCTGGAGCTCAGAAGGTCGATGCTGGAGTGGCTGTGAGTGTGCATGCCACTGCACTCCAGCCTGGGCAAGGAGTGAGACTCCAATTCAAAAACAAAAACAAAAATTACTTAAACTTTCTGAATAGTAATCCTTAGTCTGAAAATATTTTCTTCAGGACTTTCATTTGTCTTTTTTGTTTGATTGTAGTTTCTTTTGTTTTATCTGTATACTTATGTTTCCCATCATGCTTTTTCATTAAACATCATGACATTTCTTGTGTTATTAAAACACCTGACCAGGCACAGTGGCTCATGCCTGTAATTCCAGCACTTTGGGAGGTAGGGGCGAGAGGATTGCCTGAGCTCAGGGGTTCGAGACCAGCCTGGGCAACATAGTGAGACCTCATCTCTACAATCAATGAAAAAAGTAGGTGTGCACAGTGGTGTACACCTGTAATTCCAGCTACTTGGAAGGCTGAGGTGGAAAGATTGCCTGAACCTAACAGGTGGAGGCTGTAGTGGCCATGAGTGTGCCACTGGACTCCAGCCTGAGCAACAGAGTGAGACTTTGACTAAACAAACAAACAAACAAACAAAAACACCTTGTGAAATGGCATTATAGGGATTGCAGGATTTCCCATTCCACACACATTATGCAATTTTCAATCCCACATTATTCCTAAGTTTTCACTGTTATATAAATAATGCTGTGATACACATTTCTGTCTATAAGGCTTCGTCAGCTTGTCTTTGTTTTTGCTTTTTAATTAGGATAGATTGCTTTTATGTATTTTTAAATTTTTATTTTTAAAGCATTATTATTATTTTATTATTTACTTTGGAGTCAGAATCTCACTATATTGCCCAGACAGGTGTGCAGTGGCATGCTGGGCTCAGGGGATCCTTCTGCTTCAACCTTTCAAGTAGCTGGAACTATAGGTGTGCGCCACCATGCCCAGCTAATTATTGGTGGGGAGATTTATTGTAGAGATGAGATCTTGCCATGTTGCCCAGGCTGGTCTTGAACTTGTGGGCTCAGGCAGTCTTATCACCGCCGCCTCTCAAAGTGCTAAGATTACAGGCATGAGCCACCGTGCCCAGCACTATTATTATTATCATCTTATTTATTTTTTTAAATTGGAGTGTCATTCTATTGCCCAGGCTGGAATGCAGTGGCACAATCACAGCTCACTGCAGCCTCGACCTGCTGGGCTCAGGCAATCCTTCCACCTCAGCTTTCCCCATGGCTGGGACTACAGGTATGCGTCACCATGCCTGGCTAATTAAGATAGATTGCTTTTTTTGTTTTTTTTTTTTTGTTTTTTTGAGTTGCAGTCTCACTCTGTCACCCAGACTGGAGTGCAGTGGCCGCGAGCGGCCACTGCAGCCTCGACCTGCTGGGCTCTGGCGATCCTTCTGCCTCAGCCTTCCAAGTAGCTGGAACTACAGGCACGCGCTACCGTGCCTGGCAAATTTTTGATTTATTGTAGAGATGAGTTCTCACCAAGTTGCCCAGGCAGATCTCGAACCTATGGGCTCAGGCAATCCACTCACCTTGGCCTCCCAAAGTGGTGGGATTACAGGCTAAGCCACCAAGCTTTTAAATGGACTAATTTTGTGGTTAGGCACAGTGACTCACACCTATAATCCTAGCACTTTTGGTGGCTGGGACAGGAGGGTTGCTTGAGACCAGCAGTTCAAGGCCCACCTAGGCAACATAATGAGACCCTGTCTTTACAAAAAAATTAAAAAATTTGCTAGGCTTGGTGGTGTGCCCCTATAATCCTTCTACTACTTGGAAGGAGGATTGCTTGAGCACAGGGGTTTGAGACAAGTGAACTATGATCATGGCACTGTACCCTAGTCCTCATCCCTCATGACAGAGTAAGACCCTGTCTCAAAAAAAAAAGAAAAAGAAAAACAAAATTAATGTACTAACTGGGTCAAAGCACTGATTTTAAAAAGGGCTGCACCACTTCTATAATCCCATGAATGGTATAGAAAAATGCCTGTTTCGTAGCCGGGCTCGGTGGCTCAGCCTGTAATCCCGTGCCTTTGGGAGGCTGAGGTGAGTGGATTGCCTGAGCCCACGGGTTCAAGACCCCCCTGGGCAACTTGGCGAGACCTCATCTCTACGATAAATCAAAAAATTATTAGCCGGGCGTGGTAGCGCGCGCCTGTAGTTCCAACTGCTTGGAAGGCTGAGGTGGAAGGATCGCCGGAGCCCAGCAGGCGGAGGCTGCGGTGGCCGGGAGTGGCCCCTGCACTCCAGTCTGGGCGACAGAGTGGGACTCCAACTCAAAAAAAGAAAAGTGCCTATTTTGTGGTATTTTCATGAACATACATGCTGTTTGGCTGTGTGGCATTGTATCTGGAGAAGACTTGGCTCAAGTGTGATATAACTTGGACATTCGCTAAGTTGCTGCTGTTTCTTGTAGCTCTTCCTCCTCCCAGAAAGACCCGTGCTGAGCTCATGAAGGCAATCGATTTTGAGTACTATGGTTACCTGGATGAAGATGATGGTGTTATCGTGCCTTTGGAACAGGAATATGAAAGGAAACGTAGGTCTCCTGGCATTTCATTTCATTATAGATGGTGTCTGATTTCTGCTCTCTCCTTTGAAAACGGGGTTTACAATCATGCTTTCTGCTGGAAGGGAGTTATCTTTGTTGCTCAAGGTCTTCAGAGGTGATGGTCTGAAATTCCCTCACCCCTAAGAATCAGTCAGGGCTGTGTAGGCCAGAGGCAGCAGCTTGGGGAAGCCTAGAGATCCAAAACTGACCTGATTTCTGTCTGCTAGGAAGTCATCATCTGGATTCATTCCAGACTGTCCTGTCTTAAAATTGTGAAATGGTGCCCTTTTTATTCGTTTTTAGATTTGCTTTAAACACAGCTGGGAGTGGTGGCTCATGTCTGTAATCCCAGCACTTTGGGAGGCCAAGGCAGGAAGAAGACCTGAGCCCAGAAATTTAAGACCAGTCCAGCAATATAGTGAGGCTTCATCTCTGTAGAAAATAAGTCGAGCATGGAGACGTGTACCTGCAGTCCCAGGTACTTGGGAGGCTGAGGTGGAAGGATTGCTTGAGCCCAGGAAGTTGAGGCTGCCGAGCCGTGATCATGCCACTGCACTCCAGCCTGGGTGACAGAGTGAGGCCCCGACTTAAAAAAGCAAAAACAAAAAAACACAGGCCAGATGTGGTGACTCACGCCGGTAATCTCTGTATTTTGGGAGACAGAGCTGGGAGGATTGCTTGAACCCAGGAGTTCGAGCCAGCCAGAGCAGTATAGCAAGACCTTATCTTTACAGAAAATAAAAAAATAATCTAGGCGTAGTGGTGCATGCCTGTAGTCCCAGCTACTCAGGAGGCTGAGGCGGAAGGATCGCCTGAGCCCAGGAGTTCGAGGCCGCAGTGAGCCTTATCATGCCACTGCCCTCCCGCCTTGGCAAAAGAGATCCCGACTCAAAAAACAAACAATCCCACAGCTGAAGGGTATCATTGTAGAGCAAGATGGTGTCACTGTGTGAGCTCTTCCTCTGTGCTATGAGCTACCTCCGGATAGCGGAGTGAGGAGCATGTTAGCAGTAATGCCCGTGTGACACATCCAGCTAGGACTTGAGAAGCAGGTGGTCTGGAGTCAAGCTCCTTTTCAGCATGCCACAACCCTGCCTCCTCCCTCTTATGTGGTGTGTCAGGAAGCCTCTCAGGTTGCTGAACTGGAAGGATGTTAGTCCCTAAAATCTGCCTTGTGGTGACTGAAGGCCAGAGCTGTTATAGGACCTGCTGTGCCTTACAACCGTTTTCCACCCACCAGGGCAGAATGAAGGGTATCTCTTTCCAGAGAGCCTGTCTTCGTCTTTCCCAGTTTATTTAGAGGCTGGAATAAATAGCACCTGCCCTCCCTTGTCTTCAGTCAGAGCCGAGTTAGTGGACAAATGGAAAGCAGAGAGAGAAGCTCGGCTAGCCAGAGGAGAAAAGGAAGAAGAGGAGGAAGAGGAGGAAGAGATCAACATCTATGCCGTCACCGAGGAAGAGGTACTGGTATTGGTTCCCTCTGGCACTTACTACTTTCTGCTGTCAGTCAAGAAGCATAGCAAGGAGAAAGCTCAGCTCAGAAACAAGGCATCAGGGTTCAAAGCCCAGCTTGCTCTCCTGCAGGATAGCACAGAATCATGGGGAAGGCTTCAGATGGGGTGGCCTTGGGAGTGCTTTGTCAGCTGTGCTTTACACCAGGGATTACTTCCTTTCTTCTTAGAGAGAAGCCAGGCATGGTGGCCCATGCACCCAGCACTTTGGGAGGCAGGGTGAGAGGTTTGCCTGAGCCCAGGGGTTCAAGACCAGTTTGGCAACATGGCAAGACCTTGTCTCTACAGGAAATTGAAGTAAAAATTAGCTGGGCATGGTGGCGAGTGCCTGTAGTTCCAGCTATTTGGAAGGCTGAGGCGGAAGGATCGCCTGAACCCAGCAGGCCGAGGCTTTGTTGGCTGTGAGTTTGCCTCTGCACCCCAAGCCGGGGCAACAGAGTGAGACCTCAACTCAAAAAACAGACAACAGCAAAAAAAAAAGAGGCCCTCCTGAACACACTGGAATTGGATTTACAAGAGTGGGACTCAAAAAACTGGAATTATTTTTGGAGGGCAGGCCTCTTTAGTACAGGCTTCCCCCACTAGGTTAGTGTTCTGGGAACCCACTGTTGTCGGTGTGCTCGCTAGCATTGTTGTGAGAGACTGCCTTCAGCTTCACTGAATTTTTTTTGGAGATTCTTTCAACGTGCTTGCCCATTTCATAGCGGGTGATTTACCAGTGCACCTGCCCACTCCGCACTGCGTGTTCAGCAGTTCTTGACCCAAAGTGGCATGACCCCTGTGCCCCGCCCTCCCTGCTCATCCCGTCTCACCCTGAGTGGCTCTTTTTGTTTCCTTGGATGAAAAAAGTCCTCAAAGAGGTGAAACAAAAAAATCCAGAAGCACTAAAAATATCAAAATTGACAAGTTCAAAAACTGTTTTGAGCAGTGGAAGGTGTCTCAATAAGTATATTGCATCAAACGGAGAGGACTTTGAAGGTGACTGAAGTTTTAGCATGTAAGAATAAATACATAATTTTGTATAAATACATACAGGGCTTTTTTGGGTTCCCTCTCATACAAACACAGTTAAGCCAAGTTTTAGCTCATTGCCTCATTGCTGTAGCATCACTGATGAGGAAGCAGGCTCAGAGAGGTTTAGTGACTTAGAGTCACATAGGAGATAGCAGACCTGAGATTCCTGCTCAAGTCCAGCTGACCAGCAGTGGGAATCTGAAGGTCTGAAGCAGGATGACAGCACGTCCTGGGAGGGTTTTCTCTCAATGCAAATACTCATTTGCTTTCTCAGCAGCTGTTTGAATAATGGCTGCTAGGAACCAGGCCCACGCCAGGTGCAGGGGCACAGCAGTGTACAGGCTTGAGGTGTAGCTCATAGTCTTGACGGATGTGTTATATAGTCCGGGGAAAGCAGTGTGCAGACCAGAGACCATGAGTGGCAGATCCTGGCGCAGGGACAGCCTGCAGAGGCTTTGTTGGGGAGCTGCCCCTTCAGCTGGGATGAGGGTGATCAAGTGGAGTTAGTCAAGGGAGGAGGCGGGGCGGGAGAGGCTCCTGGCAGGGGAACAGCATGTGCTGAGAGCGATCCCATGGGGCGCATGTGGGACAGGACAGGCCCTCTGGGCTGGAGCGGGAAGAGCATGGGTGCCAGGCTTGAGCGGAGGCTGAAGAGGAGAGCCAGTGGCATGGGGAAACAGCGAAAGCCATCGGAGGGATTTTTTTTCTTTTTCTTTTGAAATAGTTGTAGATTTACAAGGAGTTGCAAAGACAGTACAGAGAGATCCGCATACCCTTTCCCCCAGTTTTCCTCAGTGGTTATATCTTAGGTAGTTTTAGCATGGGAGCAAATCAAGGACACTGACATTGGCGTGTGTGTGTAGAGTTCTGTGTCATTTATCACCTGTGGAGATCTGTATAACTTACATCATGGCAATCAAAAGCACAAAACTGTCCCCTATAGCAAAGATTCTTGGTGCTGCCCCATTAAGGTCACACCTCCTCCTCCCCGCCATCTCTCACCCCCCACAAACTCCAACCTGTTCTCCATCCCTATGATTTTGTCTTTCTGGAATGCTTTATAAATGGGCTCCTATGACATGTCACCTCTCAGCATGGCCTTTGCAGTCAGCACGGTGCCCTGCTCTCCATCTGATTGTTGAGTTATTCCTTTTCACTGCTGAGTGCTATTCCATATACAGAAAAGTCCACATCGTAAGTGTGCAGGTCACTAAATTTTCTTTTTTTTGAGTTGGAGTTTCATTCTGTCCCCTAGGCTGGAGTGCAGTGGCACGCTCATGGCCACCACAGCCTTGACCTGCTGGACTCAGGGGATCCTTTCCACCTCAGCCTTCCAAGTAGCTGGAACTATAGGCACAGGTCACCACACCCAGCTAATTTGTTTGTTTTATTGTAGAGACGAGGTCTCACCAAGTTGTTCAGACTGGTCTCGAACCCCTGGGCTCAGGCAATCCACTCACTTCTGCCTCACAAAGTGCTGGGATTACAGGCATGAGCCACTGTTCCCAGCTTACTAAATTTTCAGAGTGAACATACCCAAACAGCACATAACACTGAAGAAGCAGAACCTGACTGAAACCTAGAAGCTTGCCAGTATTGCCCCAGAGGTCACCCTCCTGACCTCTAACTACCCTTAAGTTTCACCCGTGTCTGAACTTTATGTGTACGTGGAATCATGTATACTTTTGTGTGTCTATTGTTTGTGGGTATTTGTAGTGTCCAGTTTGGAGCTATAACAGAGTTGCTGTGAACTTTCTTGTTCCCATGCACTGTTTCTGTTGAGTACATACTGAGTGGAATGACCAGATCCTAGACCAGGAATGTTAGTGTTAGTAGATGGCTCTTGGGATACTAGGGCCAAGCTGGGCTCTCCTTGGACTATGGAGGTCTGGTGGGAGTCCTCCCATCTACTCCCAGTGGCCCCACAGGACCACCGCCCCCGCCAGCACCCTGGGCTGCAGACAGGCGGGCTGGTGCTGTAAGGTTTCTTGCTTTTCTCATCCTTTGTTCCTCTCTTGCCTTTTCTTACCTCATTTGCTGAGAGTGGGAGCTTCCCAGGGTGATTGTACTGATTTACACTTCTTCCAGCTGCATGTGAGAGGGTCCCCTAAAGAGTTTTCCAGCCTATTGCCACGGGTGCCAGTGTGGGGAAAGGCTCATGCAGGGCATCTGGCACAGAAGATGTCAACCAGTGGACTTCCAACATGCCACAGGTGTCCCCCTCCTCATATTTCCAGGCCCACATTACTTCCTTAGTCATTAGTCATTTCTGTTGACTCACATGCAGCCTTTGAGTTGATTTTTTTTCTATATATGGTAAATTACTTAAATTAAAAAAAAAATTTTTTAGTTGAAGTCTCACTGTGTCACCCAGGCTGCAGTGCAGTGGCACACTCACAGCCACTGCAGCCTCTATCTGCTGGGCTCAGGGAATCCTCCTGCCTCAGCCTTCCAAGAAGCTGGAACTGTAGGCATGTGCCACCCTGCCCAGCTAATTTTTTTGATTTGTTGTTGAGATGAGTTCTCACCATGTTGCCCAGGCTGGTCTCCAAACCATGGGCTCAGGCAATCCTTACCTCAGCCTCCCAAAGTGCTGGGATTACAGGCATAAGCCACAACGCCTGGCTAAATTTAAATTTTAAAAAATAAATAATATGTTCACAAGTTTAAAGAATGAAAATGTATGTAAAGATATTTCACAAAGATTCCCTTTCCTGTTCCTGTCTCCTGTCCTGTCACTGCTGTTAATAGTTTCTGTTCTTAATTTCCCTCCTTATGTCAAAGGTAGCATAATATGCACAGTGTTCTGTTGTTTTTTTAACTTAATAATGTGTCTGGGGTGTCTTCCTGTGTACGTACAGAACTTGCTGATTCCTTTTAAGCAGCCCGAGAGTAATCCATTTTAGAGAGGTACCCGCGTTTATGTAGCTGGGCTCCTGCTGACAGACTTTTGGTGGTTCGCTTTGCAGTCTGATGAGGAAGGCAGCCAGGAGAAAGGAGGGGATGATGGCCAGCAGAAGTTCATCGCGCACGTCCCAGTGCCCTCGCAGCAGGAGGTAGGACAGGCATTGCCTCTAGAGCAGCCTGCAAAGAATGCTTTAGTGGGCTTGTGCTGCCTTTCCTATCCATCAGGGCTCAGGTCCTGACCACAGGGCACTTGTCATTATGCTCGCAACAGGGCGTGGGATCCGGAAGGGCCAGGCCCTCTGCTTTAGATGAAACGAACAAGTACATTCTGTTGTTCAAATGTTTCCAACGGGAGGAAGTTGGGACTCTTGCAGACAGCTCTGGGTATTTGGATCAGATTTCCTGATTGACTTCCCCCTGGGGACTCCCTTCTGGCTGGGTCTGACGGGGTTTGAGGGCTTTGCTGAGGAGTGAGGCATGAGCCCTTTACTCTTGACATCCACAGATTGAGGAGGCGCTCGTGCGAAGGAAGAAAATGGAACTCCTCCAGAAGTATGCAAGTGAGACCCTGCAGGCCCAGAGTGAAGAAGCCAGAAGGCTCTTGGGATACTAGGGCCAAGCTGGGCTCTCCTTGGACTATGGAGGTCTGGTGGGAGTCCTCCCATCTACTCCCAGTGGCCCCACAGGACCACCGCCCCCGCCAGCACCCTGGGCTGCAGATAGGTGGGCTGGTGCTGTAAGGTTTCTTGCTTTTCTCATCCTTTGTTCCTCTCTTGCCTTTTCTTACCTCATTTGCTGAGAGTGGGAATCTGTCTTTGCAGCCATCAACTTTGTACAAATATTTTGCTACTATAGGAACCCATTTATTTTATTTTCGAGTGTGTAAAACAGGTTGCACACTGGCTGCCTGTTCACATTCTATTGTGACTTTAGGGGAACAATAATCAATTAGTGGCTAACATTAAGAAATGCAATTTGGCTGGGTGTATTGGCTCACACCTATAATCCCAGCACCTTGGGAGGCCGAGGTGAGAGGATTGCCTGAGCCCGCGGGTTCAAGACCAGCCTGGGCAACTTGGCGAGACCTCATCTCTACAACAAATCAAAAAATTATCTGGGCGTGGTGGCACCTGCCTGTAGTTCCAACTACTTGGAAGACTGAGGCAGAAGGGTTCACCTGAGCCCAGCAGGTCGAGGCTGTGGTAGCTGTGAATGTGCCACTGCACTCTAGCCTGGGCAACAGACTGAGACTCCAAGTCAAAAGGAAAACAAAAAAAAGAAATGTTATTTTCCCAAAAAGGCATGTCTTCTCTTAAAAAAAAAATGACTGTGTCAGCCCTGGGCCTGCATCCACAGGCCAATAGCCAGTGCTGTCCCTCTGTGCTGGACCCTGCTCTCAGGTGTCTGTGAACTCCAAGCCTGTATGTCTCCCTTGTGCCTAGGTGGCAGGAATTGGGGTTTGCCACTTCTGTTTTTATAACCCATTCTGCAGAGAACCGTTTTATTAAAGATTTTTATAAAAAAGGATCCTCCATGTCTGCAGCCCGTTCCCTGGGGTGATTTGCTGCGAGGTGACAGTGGCATCAGGATGTGAGGTCAGTCGCTAAAGGGCCACGCTGTCCTGCACAAAGTGCCAGCCCAGAGGATGGCAGGGATGGGACCAGATTCCAGGCTCCATCTGGGAGCTGAGGTGGGGGCAGAGCCATCCTACCCTGGCCTCCGTGGCCACAGCCATAGACGGCACTGCTTGGAGAAGGGGCCCTGTGGCCTGCGTGAAGTCACACAGTGGGCACAAGTTGAAGCCCGAGCGCCCTCTCGTTGTCCTTCCTTCCAAGTGGGGAACCTCCGTCAGTGGCTGCACCCCTGGGCAGCACGTGGCCTGGGTCTCCTGTGCTCTGCAGGGTCACGGGAGTGTCTGGGGGCTCAGCGTCAAGGCCAGACGGCTGTCCCTCGGGCCCGGGGCTCCAGCTCGGGCTGTTTGGGAACAGGAGCTCCTGACAGGGCACGAGGGTGGGTTTCTCAGGGAATCTGGGGCTCGGCCTGTGGGGAACAGCTCAGTCGGGGAGTGGCAGAGGCTCTTGTGACTGAGGGCCGCCTGTGCTGGAGAGTGATGGGCCCGTGGGTGGCGCTGGGGTCCCTTCAAGGAGTCTGGGGGCCTC
>NW_007253051.1:220765-239853 GCF_000164805.1 Carlito syrichta
TGGACCTGGTGCTGAGTTTGCCCTGGCTTTGAGCAGTCCCATGGTGTGGGCCGAGGCATCAGAGGGCCCTGGGGTCCGACTGACCTGTCTGAGCCCGAGAGGAGGGGGAATGGCCAGGCTCAGGCCCAGGTATGGGTTTATCTTCCAGCGGGCCCTCGCACGGACTGTGATGCTTCCTTGTAGACAGAGGAGAGCAGGAAATTCAGACATCAGGGATTCCTTCCCCCAGGAGAGATGGCAGGTGCCTGGAACCTGATGGTCTGGAAAACAGCTCCGGGCCTTCCTCCTCCAGTCCTCTGCTCTAGGACTTCAGTGTATTAACCCCACCCCTCCCGGAGTCTGGACTTCCCAGGATGCAGGCAGGACAGGGATGCCCAGAGAGGAGATGGCTGGTCCGGGGTCAAACTAGTCAGGGCACACCTGGGATGGACTGGAGGCTGCTGTAGCCCCATCATGTTAGTTTGTCTCAGAATCAGGCCTGGCTGGTGGGAACAGCACCACTTTTTAGTGCTGTCTGAAAGCCCCCCCAGCCTGCTCAGCCTGCTCCCTTCTTTGAGTGACTAGCCACAGACCCCCAATTATCTTGATAGGCTACGATTCATGGGCTTCCTGGTGCCCAGGACCTGCTTCAGGCCTCATTATCTCTGAGCACCTACAGTGTGCCTAGAATTAATTGCTCTGTGCTGGGAATACAGCAGGGAACAGCAGCAGTCTGGGCCCTTGTGGGGTCTCCGATGGTAACATGGAGCAACAGTTATGCTTCCTTGTGATTCCAAGGCTTTGGGAAAGACCTTCCAACCTCCGACCCTGTATGCACCTCAGTAAAACAGCAAGAAGGCCAGGTGCAGTGGCTCATGCCTATAATCCCAACACTTTGGGAGGCCGAGGCAGGAGGATTGCTTGAGCCCAGGAGTTAGAGACCAGCCTGGGCAACACAGCAAGACCTTGGCTCTACAAAAAAAAAGGAAAAAAAGGAGTGTGAGCCTCCCTCTCCCCCAGGGATTTTGGGGCGAAGATGCCCCTGGCAATGTCTAAGCAGCCCTACCCTACCTTCCTCCCCAACACAGACCCCAGTGAGGGAAGTGGGGCCCAGAGGGGTACAGTGACTTGGCCTTGTGGGTGTCCCGGGCTGAGACCCAACTGCAGCTCCCTCCTTTCCCCTTACACACTGACTGCTTCTTGCCCAGGGGTCAGTTAGAGGGAAGGTCTTAGTAGGGTCCCATGATGGATGGCAGTGGCCAGTGTGCAAGCGGCTTCAGGCCTGGAGACTAACCGAGGGATATGACCACCTGAGAGAACCAGTCTTAGGCACTGCGGCTCGTTATAGAAATCTGTTTAATGGTTTAGGAATATGTACACTCTGGCTCTGCTGTTTCCATAAAGGCAACTTTTTCATGTCTTAAAAAATAGATTTGATATAAAGATTTATATATTCATAAATAGGCATTGTGAAAAATTACCAAATGCAAATGGCATCCTTGTGCTGGCTGAGGTCCTCCCCCCCACCCCCAGAGTCCAGGCCCTGCAGGAGTGAGGGTCCCTATTGGAGGAGGCCCCGATTCCTGCAGCCCTCCTGGGAAGAAACTGAATTCAATATGAATCAGGAGCTTCTCCAGCTCCCTGCCCTCTGGGGCCTGTGTCCTTGAGATCAAACCCTTTCCAGGGCGGACAAGGAGCCACCTCCCTGGTACCTGTATCCCTTCCCTGTGTCATTCCTACTACAAGTAAAAAACTCCAGTCTCTCTCTGGTTTCTCTTAAGCTATCATCACACCAGCCCCACCCAGGCCCCAGCCCCCTCCTCAGGGAAGAGGCCTCTTCCACAGGCTGTGGCTCTTAGATAATTAACAAGCCAAGGAAGAGTCATTAAACTGTTCTCTTGCCCGAGGCCTGGGCCTTTGGGAGGGGTCAGCCTGCCAGCCTGCTACAGGAAAAGAAACAGATGTTGGTTTTGTTTTCTTTCTCACTTTCATCCCTACCCTCTTTTTTTTTTTTTTTGAGTTGAAGTCTCACTCTGTCACCCAGACGGGAGTGCAGTGGCCACTCCCAGCCACCGCAGCCTCGACCTGCTGGGCTCCAGCAATCCTTCCGCCTCAGTCTTTCAAGTAGCTGGAACTACAGGTTTGTGCTACCACTCCTGGCTGATTTTTGATTTATTGTAGAGATGAGGTCTTGCCAAGTTGCCCAGGTGGGTCTTGAACCCGCGGGCTCAGGCAATCCACTCACCTCAGCCTCCCCAAGCAAGGGATTACAGGCCGAGCCACTGAGCCCGGCTCCTGCCCCACTTTAAAACAAGCCTTTGCAGGACTTCAGGCCCCCTAGCCTAGGGGGATGAGAAATAGGTGGCTCACAGTCCAAGGTAACAAATGAGTCCCTGTCACCAGTCAGCTTCCATCCCTGTCCCTACCCTACATCCTCATGGCAGCCCAGGGCATCCCCGTGAAGGAGCCAGGGTGGAGGGCTCCATCCAGGGTAGGAGGTTTCTGTCCTCCCTCTCTCTCTAGGCCCACCGTGTGAGGCGCCGGCTAGGCTTCTCAGAGGTGGGCAGCAGGTGGGGTCAGTAACTGTGCTCGGGTGGGCGGGGCCTGCCTGGAATTGGGACTGCAGTTGGAAAACAGAGGCACAGGCCCAGACCTCTGCTCCCAAAACCCCTTGTGTGCTCCCTGCTACCCACAAAACTGCAGGACTCTGCAAGGTCAGGCTTTATGTGACTTCTATTCTGGCCTGGGCCCGGGTGGAAAGCTTAGCTATTCCCCAACCTTACCGCCCCAGAAACATCAGCCCCTAGTAGAAAAGCTGTAGGGCTGGAGGGAGGCTCTGCCCAGGGCACGTCCAGTCCCAGCTGGGTTTGAGGACCTTCACCCTGGGCCTGAGGGCACTCCTCAAGAGCCAGACACTGCCTTACAGGCACTGCCAGGGGAGGGTGGGGGCAGACACAAGCTCTCCCTGCCAGCAGGCAGAGCCCAGGCCCCACTAGGCTCCCTGTCAGCCTGACACAAGCAAAGCTGCCAAGGAAGAGAGCCAGGAAGCCCTGCTACTTGCTGCCTAGACTTCCCACAACGCAAGCCCTGCTCAGCAGCTCCTGGTCCAAGCGGGCCACCTTCCTCCCCTCCAGTACCAGACTCGGCCACTCCATGGCTGCCTCCCTGCCTGAAGGGAGCCTGACAGGAATGATGGTTGGCCAGTGTCAAGCCCTGCGGGTTTCAGCCAAGGAAACATTGTCTGTGCCCTGATCCTATTTTACCAGACGGCCGTGAGGCTGCTGCAAAGGCCTGCTTCTTGCCTAGCCGAGGCCTGTCAGGGAAAGAGGGGTGATGCAGACCACAGTGATGAGAGTAGGAGGCAGAGAAGTCTGCGTGGAGCACAGCAGCCCACCCCCGGGTCTGGGCTGAGCCCAGCCCGGCCTGGGACGTGGACTGTGACCCAATGCAGCCTCATCCATGGGTCCAAGAGCCGTTTATTCCTGGGGTGGGGTCCATGCGGGGAGGGCTTGAGGGGCTGACCCTGAGTTGACATGGAGGGACTGGGATTGGCTTGGGAAGTTCACCTGGCTCCCATGGTCCCAGTGTTCCCTGCTCCTGCCACTGATCCCTTTGAGCCACATGCTGAGAGGACGATGCTATCTCCCAGAGCCCCCACCTTTTGCCTAACTTGGGTGCCCAGCTCAGGGCGAGGCAGGTAAGGGCTCAGGGCATGAAAATGGCCAGACTGAGGATCGCCAGAGCCTCCCCTTTCATGTTTGGGAGACTCTGCAAACTAGACTGGGACCTATGGGGAGTGAATGGTCCTGAAAACAGTGGGCAAGGCCTTCTCAAGCCTAAGCCTCAAGGACATAAGCATCTATTTTTGCCATAAACTTTCCTATCTCATTCCCTCAAACTACCAGACTTCTGAGAGCCAGCGCTGAAGAATTAGCTAGTTTTGCAACCTGAGTGGCAAAACACTGGGCTCCAGCCGGCAGCGGTGGCTCATGCCTGCAATCCCAAGAATTCGAGACCAGCTTGGGCAACTTGGTGAGACCTCGCCTCTAAAAAAAGGAGAAAAAAACTGGGTCCCAAACTAGTGAACAGTCCCCACCTAGTCGTGGGCCATGACCCCACACTCGTGCTGCTGGAAATGAGAAGCTCCACAGAAAACCAGAAAACTTGAGGTCTTGGTAAGGCAGCGAGCCAGGTCCCAAGGAGGTGTCCGTGAGTGCAGAGCCGGCAGTGAAGAAGGAAGTGGGCTCCTCTGGAGGGAGCTCAAGCTTCCCTGGGGCTGTGCACAGGCACCGAGTCAGTGGGTCTGCATGCTCTTGCTCTCTCCTGCAACGCGTGGAGGCCCTGGAATGACTGGAAGAACCCGGGGCCCCAGCCACATCCCTGGAAAGCAGCAACCTGCTGCCACAGGTGCAGCAAACTCAGAGAAAACGGTCAGAACAGCTGGTGCGGAGCAGGGACGGCACCTGCCCGGCACCTCTCCCGCTGTGGGCTGCAGTGGAGGGCTCAGACCAGCCCTGGAATGTGAAGAACGTGGAAGGGCCACCCGCTGGCCGGCAGGATGGGCCCCATGGCCTACCCTGGGCCAACAGGCTCCCTGCAGGGTTACCTGTGTCCCCCTCCTCAAGGAGAGCCTCCCCAAGCATCCAGGCCACAAGATGCATAGCTCCAGGGCTTCAGGGCTTCACCCAGCGGCTCTAGAATCGCCATGCCGTGAGGGCCAGCTCTTCAGGGCTGGGCTTGGCAGGCCAGAGTGAGGAAATGGGAACCCCTGGCCCACCTGCCCCGGCCCCGGTCAGCACCCGCAGCCCCAGCTCTCTCCGATGTCCTTGCTATCCAGCTGGATGTGGTCAGTGCTCTTCTCGCTGAACATGGGGCCCCCATGCCTCATGATGAGCTCTGTGGCCACCCTCAGGAAGGCCTCCTCCACGTTGCTTGAGTCCTTGGCAGATGTCTCGATGGCACACAGGATGTCATAGTGCTCAGCCAGGCTCTGCGCCTCGGCCAGAGGGACCTCCCGGAGCTCACTGAGGTCTGACTTGTTCCCTGTAGAGAAAAGCCAGGGGTGGTGTGCGGAGGCCACAGGCGCCAGGCAAGGCCGGTCTCACCTGACAGGGCCTTGTTCAGCCCAAAGCCATCCACTCCCTTCTGCCACTACGAACAGACACACGGGTATGGTAACCTGTGTTTCTTAAAACAAAAAACACTTTTTCTTATTTTAAAGCTCTTAGTCTATTCCTACCACTGGCTTTTCTATTTTATTGCTTCTAAGAACTAGAAGCAGTAGGGTCTGGTGAAAAGAACATGTTCTTCCTGTACTTCAGAGCAGGAAGAAGACCTGGGCTGGGACTCCAGCTTCCTGCCACTTGCAACGACCCTTACTTAAGTAACACTTCATCTGAGTCTGTTTCCGCAACTGTCATGTACCCTTCAGCATGGGAGAGCAGAGCAATGCATTATTCTCTTTTGGTAGCTGAATAAAATGCTCTAAAATAGAATGACCTTTTAGAAATGCCCCGGATCAACCAGGTGCAGTGGCTGACGTCTATAATCCCAATACTTTGCGAGGTCAAGGCAGGAGGATTGCTTGAGCTCAGGAGTTCGAGACCAGCCCGGGTAGCAAAGTAAGAACTGTCTCTACAAAAAAATAAAAACTTTAGCCAGGCTTGGTGCCTCAGCCTGTAACCCCGCGCTTTGGGAGGCTGAGGTGAGTGGATTGCCGGAGACCGCGGGTTCGAGACCCGCCTGGGCAACTTGGCGAGACCTCATCTCTACCATAAATCAAAAAATTAGCCAGGCGTGGTAGCACGTGCCTGTAGTTCCAGCTACTTGGAAGGCTGAGGCGGAAGGATCGCCGGAGCCCAGCAGGTCGAGGCTGCGGTGGCCGGGAGCGGCCATTGCACTCCAGTCTGGGCCACAGAGTGAGACTCCAACTAAAAAAAAAAAACAACAATAAAATAAAATAAAAATAATTCAGCTGGGCATGGCAGCACACGCCTATAGTCCCAGCCACTTGGGAGGACAGGGGTGGGAGGAGGATCATTTGAGCCCAAAAGTTTGAGGCAAGCCACGATGGTGCCACTGCACTCCAGCCTGGGCGACAAAGTGAAACCCTAATGCCAAAGAAAAAAGAAATGTCCTGGATAAAAGGGATGTTATTCGGCCAGGTAAGGAAAGCTCCGTTCCTCTCAAACGCTCCACACTTCAGTCCTGGCCAGCTGTGGAAGGTAGGCTGTGTGGAATCAAGTGCTATCTTCTTCCCAGCTGGAGCCACATCCGGCCCCTATCTGTACACTCAAGTCAGAAGAATCAGCCTGACTGCTGGGGTGAAGACCACAGGGACCGCACAAGTACCAAGAAGCTTCCTGAGCCCAGGTCTGGGAAGTTTATGTAGAAGGGAAAAGGGTAAACAACATCCCTCCTTGGCAGCAGTTCTCAAAGTGGAGTCCCTGGACCAGCAACACAGGCATCACCTGGGAACTTGTTAGAAACGTGTATTCATGGGTACGACCCAGCCCTCCCGAATCAGATGCTCTGGAGGTGAGAGCCTGTGTCTGCATTTTAACTAGCCTTCAGAGGCATACAAATGATCGAGCGCCCCTACTCTGTAGTGTGGCAAGACAGTAAGTCATGGGTTGCGATCAGCAAAACTTAACTCAATCCCACATCTGTATCTCGCAGGCTGTGTGGATTTGTGCAAACCGCTCCTCTTTTCTGCGCCCAGGCCCTCCTGTCAAATGAGAAGCCAGGGTCATGACAGCTAAGGCTCCTGACACAGCGCTGACCCCTGTGCAGATACATAGGAACTCCCGAGCCACCTATAGCTCCCTTGCTTTTTCCTCTCATTTCCATTTTGAATATGAGTCTCAAGTGATTACCAGGATCAGAATTTGCAAAATCATCGTTCAAACTGTGCCTGGCCATGCTCACCTCTCTCTGCATTCACTCTTGCCCTGTATGCAAGAAGCAGAGAGAGGCAGGGACAGACAGATGGGCTTTGTGGTCCGGGAGAGCCCCCCAGCTCACCAATCAGCAGCTGCACGATGTTGGAACCTGCATATTTCCTCACGTCCTCAATCCAGTGAGGCACTGACAGGAAGGAGCTCTTCTTGGTGATGTCGTAGGCGAGGATGGCCCCATTGGCACTGCGGTAGTAGCTCTGGGTGATTGTGCGGAATCGCTCCTGGCCAGCTGTGTCCCAGATCTGCAGCTAAAGAAATGGGTGACCTCAGTGAGCCCAGGGGTGAGGCTAAGCACAGGGGCAGGGAGAACAGCCCCATAGCCCCACACCCGAAGCCACAGTTCCATGGGCTGGAAGGTGGACACACAGAAGTCTTAGAAAGCGACTCTGGGGCCCAACTTTGTTGGAGAAAGGAGGATGCAAAGGGAAGGTGGGCGGCCCGTCTTGGCTTCCTAGGGTCCCCAGGCTGTATTCTGAACTGGCCTGAACTCCAGGTGTGCTGTGAGGCTGGCAGGGTGCTATGTCAGGTACCCTCCCGGACAAGTGCACCACGTACCTGGCCATGCATAAGGCTCCTCCCACATTAGGGCTCTCTCACAACTCCACAGTCTAGTGGTGAGGAGGCTGTGGCAGGGGACACCTGGGGGTGGCAATGGGCAGAGTCCTCCCATCGGGCCTTTGGACACAAGTCAGTTTCCATCAGCTGACCCAGCTTGGCCAAAGCAAAGAGCTTGGGGTCTTTTCCTACTGTCTTGATTTAACAAACGTGTACTCTGCTAAGCTCCCCCACTGGACATGGACTGGGTGGGAAAAGCTTCCCTGGCTTCCTTTAGAGGCAGCAGCCTGGCAGGATGGACACCAGGCAGGGCAGGGGAAAAGCTGGGCTGCCAAGCAGAGGCAGAGGCCTGCGCCTGGGCAAGGAAGCTGCCAGTTCCAGGTGGAGATCACCAGCTCTGGATCTAGGTGAGCCTGAACCGTGGGCAGGCATCCAAGGGTCAGATGTCAGCGCTCTCGGTGACCACATATGTTGGGGGCTTGGAGCTTGCCTTCCTTCCCCACCTCACCAACCACAGGGTCTCAGGCTCTCTGCAGATGAACACCAGCCTGTGATCTACACCAAGTTGTAGGTCCATCTAGGCTCCTTTGTGGACACAAGAGCCTCTTTATCTAGTTCTCAAGGTGTGGGAGGCCACCTTGTCTGGCCAGGGAGGGAAAGACCATGGAAGTCCAGACATTTCCTGAAAGCAGAGCCTCTGTCCCTGGCACTGTGGAGGTGATCACTATTTTCCCAGGCCCAACAGGGAGAAGTCTGAGCGTTAGAGATCTATCTAGACCACAATGTGCCAAATAAAACACCTTTGCCTGGGCTGTCCTATTAACTCCTTAGCTGTGAGAGACTCCAAGAAAATCAGGCCCTACATTCCAAAGCTCATGGTGTCTAGCTGGTCACGCATGGCAGCAAGCGGAGAAATGAAATGACTACATGGGACCCACACAGGCCTGGGATCCAGATGACCAAAGGCTCATCTCCACACTTGGAGGAGAATCCATAACATTAAAGGCACTGGTCAAACAAACAGGAAAAAAGCAACTTGGAAGAAACAGTGCAGAGGCAAAATTCTCCAAACAGTCATCAATATTTTCAGAAATAGGAAGACATTCACGAAACAAGAATAGAACACTATCTTTTTATAGGGAGGAAGGCATTCAGAAAGAAAAAAAGAGCTCGTTAAAAATATGATAGGCCAGGGTCGGTGGCTCAGCCTGTAATCCTAGCACTTTGGGAGGCTGAGGTGACTGGATTGCTTGAGTCCATGGATTTGAGACCTCGTCTCTGCAATAAATGAAATTAGCCGGGCATGGTAGCACGTGCCTGTAGTTCTAGCTACTTGTAGGCTGAGGCAGAAGGATCGCCGGAGCCCAGCAGGTCGACATTGGGGTGGCTGTGAGTATGCCATTGCACTCCAGGCCTGGGCGACAGAGTAAGATTCTGACTCAAAAATATAAAATCAAATCAAATGATAACATATGGCTGGATGCGGTAGCTCAAGCCTGTAATCCCAGCACTTTGGGAGGCCAAGGTGAGAAAACTGTCTGAGCCCACAGGTTCGAGACCGGCCTGGGCAACTTGGTGAGACCTCATCTCTACAATAAATCAAAATATTAGCCAGGCATAGTAGTGTGCACCTGCAATTCCAGCTACTTGGAAAGCTGAGGCGGAAGGATCGCCTGAGCTCAGCAGGTTGATGCTGTGGTGGCTGTAAGCATGCCACTGCACTCCAGCCTGGGCAATGGAGTGAGACTCCAACTCAAAAAAAAAAAAAAAAAAAGGTAATATAAATGAGAACGGCAACACAAGAGTTGGAAGATAAAGTTGAAGAACTCCCTCCAAAGTAGAGAAAAAAATACAAACAGACGTAAAAGAGGAAAAAATATCATAGAGCCAGCTTCAGAAAAAGATAATGGTAAAATCAATAGGAAGAAATCAAACACTTAAGAAAATTCTCCAGAACTGATTGAAAGGACCCACTAGGAACACACACAATGAACAAAAATGGACACACAAAACACTTGATTGGAAATTCCAGAATAATGGGAAAGAAGAACACAAAAAATCCACGTGGCAATAGATATTTAATGAAACAATGTCTTAAAATTATGAGAAAAAATGATTCCCAACCTAGAATTCTCCATCCAACCATTAGTCAAGTGTGAGAATTTAATAAAGGCTTTCTCAGAAATTATTTTCAAAAAATTCACCTTCCTGCCACTCTTTCTTAGGTAGCTCCTGAAGGTTTCTCCACCCAAAGAAGTCAACCAAAAATAAGAAAATGTGGGATTCAGAAAAGAGAATTCAACTCAAAAGAGAGGCAAAGGGATAGTCCAGGATGAGGGAAAAGAGCTCCCAAGACAACAGCTGAGCAGCAGCTGAGACATCTGCCAGTCTGGAGAAGGTCAGAGGGCTCTGGGAGGAGCTTCCAGCCGTGGCAGTGTAATTGGTTGCAGAGTGGCCCTCCCTCCACCACGGGGCTGGAGAAAAATATATGAGGCTGTTTCTTTACTACTTTTTTTTTTAGTTGGAGTCTCACTCTGACGCCCAGGCTGGAGTGCAGTGGCACACTCACGGCCACTGCAGCCTCAACCTGCTGGGCTCAGGATCCTTCCGCCTCAGCTTCCAAGTAGCCGGAACTATAGGCGCGTGCTACCATGCCCAGCTAATTTTTTGATTTATTGTAGGGATGAGGTCTCACCAAGTTGCCCAGGCTTGTCTTGAATCTGTGAGCTCAGGCAATCCTCTCACCTCAGCCTTCCAAAGTGCTAGGATTATAGGTATGAGCCACTGCGCCTGGCTAGAGGCTGTTGTTTGAGTGTAGACAACAAGCAGCACAAGCGTATAACCCGTAAAGGAACCCAAACTCATGAAATGTGCCTCGTGATCACTATGCTCTGCCTGGGACCAGCTTCCTGATCATGGGACAGTGGGCTAGAATCCAAGCAGAGCACAACAGGTGTGGTAGTGCCTGCTACTGAGCTGACAGGCAGAGATCAGAGTCCAGAGTGGCTGATGTGACAGAATGAAGGGAGCCATACTGAGGGGGAGCCCCAAAGTCTATGTGGAGTGCCCCAGGGATTACTTGAGCAGAGAGCGGGGTTGGGAACAGGGTTGGGAACAGACCAGAGACAGAGGTTGAACTGTGCCGGGGGATGCTGAAGTCCAAGCCAGACACGGAAAAGCAGCCTTATTGTGCCTTGTCAGCACCCAGTATGTGCTCTGAGACGTCAAAAAGGCTGTGCCATGTGAGTGAGGACCATGCCTAGAGCAAGGCCTCCATGGACCTGCCCTAACAAAGCCTAAAACCAAACCACAACATAAGCCTTGGGGTGGAGTCTGAGTTCTGCCACGTTAGGCTAAGGAACCACCTCAGTCTTCCCTATGCCCTAACAAAATATAAAAATAAGTTAAAGGGGATCAGCCAGTAACTGCATTGACTACTAGAACAAGAATCAACACTCTTCAAAAGAATGATAACAGAATACGGGGTTCCTATAAATTATCAACCACAATTTTCATTATACAATACAAAATTGCTAAACATGCAAAAAACGAGGAAAATATGAATCACAGACAAGGGAAAAATCAGTCAACAGACACTGATGCCAAAATGGCCCAGATGTTGGATTTAATAGACAAAGACTGGAAAGCAGCTATTTTCAGTGCATTCATAGAATGAAAGAACAGTATGTTCAAAGAATTAAAGAAAAATATCATAATGAATGGACAAATAGGAAATTTAAGCAGAGAACTGGCAACTATTTGTTATATGTGTTCTATTTATTTATTTATTTTGAGGCAGGATCTTGGCTCTGTTGCTCAAGCTGGAGTGGAGCAGCATGGTCACAGCTCACTGTAACCCAAACTCCTGAGCTCAAGAGATCCTCCTGCCTCAGCCTCCCAAAGTACTGGGATTACAGGCATGAGCCAGCTTGCCTGGCAACATTTGTTTTGTTACATTTTTATTATTATTTAAATTAATTTTAAAACGAGTGGAAATTCCAGAATTGTAAAGTATAAGTGGAAAATTCACTGGATAAGCTTAACAGGGGATTATAGATGGCAGAAAAAGAATGATTAAACTTGAAGAAAAACCAATAAAAATCCAAAGAAGAGGGGGGGAAAAGATTGAAAAGAATGTACAAATCACAGGGGTCTATGGGATAATATCAAGCTGTTTCATACTCATATAATTGCAGTTCCAGGAGAAAACAGTGATAATGGGAGAAAAACATTCCAAAAAAGAATGGCTACAAATCTCCAAATTTAAGGAAACTGGCTAACATCCAAGAAGCTTAGCAAACCCCAAAGCAGAAAAAATACAAAATATACCATGGCAGATCATAGCCAAACTGATTAAAAACAAAGATTAAGGGGGACATCTGAAAAGTAGAGGAAAAAAAGATGCATTATACACAGGGCAACAACAATACAAATGACAAATAACTTTCATGAAAGTAATTAAGCCTGAAAGACAATGCTGAAAAGTGGTTTAAAAAAAACCAACATAAGAACGGGTGGCTAAATGTGGTGGTTCAAGCCTGTAATCCCAGCACTCTGGGAGGTCAAGGCAAGAGGATTGACTGAGTCCAGGGGTTCAAGACCAGCCTGGGCAACTTGGTGAGATCTTGTCTCTACAATAAATAAAAAAAAAATTAGTTGGGCATGGTGGAACGTGCCTGTAGTCCCAGTACGCAGAAGACTGAGGCAAAAGGATCGCCTGAGCCCAGCAGGTAGAGGCTGTGGTGGCCACGAATGTGCCCCTGCACTGCAGCCTGAGCAATGGAGTGAGGGAACAAGAAGAGGGCAACCTCCTCAGGTCCCCTCCAGCTCTGGGAACTTCTCTATCCTCTCAATAAATCTGCCTTCTCAAACAACAACAACAAAAGTAAAAACAAAAATACTGGGGTGGGGGGCGGGGTGGGGTGAAGAACACTGAAGGAAAAAACTCTCAAACTGAAATCATTTTTTTTCTCCTGAGTCAGAATCTTACTCTGTTGCCCAGGCTGAAGTGCAGTGCAGTCCTGGCCACTGCAGTCTCCACCTGCTGGGCTCAGACGATCCTTCCACCTCAGCCTTCCAAGTAGCTGGGACTATAGTCATATGCCACCATGTCCAGCTAATTTTTTTTTTAATTGTAGAGATGAGATCTCACCACGTTGCCCAAGCTGGTCTCAAACTCCTGGACTCAGGCAATCTTCTCACCTCAGCCTCCCAAAGCCTCCCTGGGATTACAGGCACGAGCCACTGAGCCCAGCTGAAGTCTTTTTTTTTTTTTTGAACAGAAAAGCTCCCACAGTGGGAGGGGACCCGAGGGGGCTGCCCCTGAAGTCTTTATTAAGCAAAATTATTTCTCAAAAGAGAAGGTGAAATCAAGACATTTTCAGATACAGGGACAGTGTCCGGGCAACGGCGACAGTGTGAAGCCGAGACAGGAAAAAGCTTCACATGTTAGAGACACACAAAGAGCCTTGTGGCTAGGGAGCAGTGAAGGAGTGGGAGGACACACGGCAAGAGCACGAAGGACCTTGCAGGCCAAAGTCAAGACTGCGGGTTTCATTTTTATTGTTCTGGGAAGCCACTGGAGGTTGCCGAGGCCGGGAAATACGAACCACATGCCTCTTTTTTCTCCCAACCCTACACATCTTATCCATCCACCCAGGATTCTCCATTCCTGCAGCAATCGGCCACTGGAGATTGCCGAGGCAGGGAAATATGAACCACATGCCTCTTTTCTCCCAACCCTACACATCTTATCCATCCACCCAGGATTCTCCATTCTGCAGCAACCCGCGGAGCACAAGCACAACAGACTGTTCACACAGCTCACTTCCTGCCCTAGAGTGTCTCTGAGTGGCCAGGGAGGCCTGCTGGGAATCCCTGTATGTTCATGCCTCCATGACCCAGAACTGAGAGAGGATTACCATGCAAGGGATCACCCTGTGACCAACGGAGGGCAGACTCTCCTCACATTCCGCATGCTCGGTCTGCAGGGTCAGGGCCACCAGTGATGGCAACTAACTGTGGGTTGAACCCTGTCTAGCTTTTCCTTCCTTCCTCGGTCCACTCTCCCCAGTCCCAAAGCAAATGCCCTGCACACAAGCCCGTATCTTGGGCTCTGTTTTCTAGGGAGAGCCCAGGCTAAGACAAGATGTGCTCTGGTTTGTTTTTAAAATATCAATCTGGCCACTGGGCGGAGAAGAGGAAACGTCCTGTACAGAGGAGGCTCAATTACTTTGCCCCATGACTCTTATGTTCCAAAAGAGGAGAGAGAAGCCAAACCAGGAGAGCCTCTTCCGCAGAACAGATGCCCCCAGGCAGGCCAGGAGGAGGCAGGGCGAAAACTGCATCTAACCAGCCACTTTATCTACCTGAGAAGCAGGTAGGTAAGGGGCAGGCAAACTGACTAGACACAGCAACCAGGAAAACCATCCCACACCATCTTATCGAAAAGGCTCAGAGCAGAAACTGAACGGCCCACTTTGCTCTGGGGACTCTGTGGGGGTCCTGGGCATCCCACTGGTCCTTCCCACTGCCTGCAGGCAGAGACCAGAGGGGCACTGCGACAGGGCCAAGGCAGACAGTGCAGAAGAAGCAAGAGCTGGAGGAATGAGTATGGAGTGCTGTCTCTGCCCCGAGAGTCTGTTACACTGCCCCTGACTGGTTAAAGTCTATTAGTGCCAACTGTAGGCCTGTGCTCCTGAAAGCAAACCACCGGTTAGGTGATTTGCATACTGTTAAGGCTAAGGGTGTTTTTCACTGCCCAGAGGACAAATAGTCTTAAACTACTGAGAACATCTGCCAAGCTGAAACCACCACCCTAAAACCCTCCTTCCCCACCCCCACCGAGCTCTCTGCCTGCACACACCCAGTGAGGACTCTGAACTGTGAAATATCTTCAGGCCCTCCCACCTGGCACACCAGTTGATTGAACCTTTCAGTCAGGCTTTCCTGTCTTACAGCTGGCCTTTCAGGGAAAATCCCTAAGCTGCTGATATCTGGAGTGAAGTCCAGAAGTATCTCCTGGACCCAGAGGGTGTGGGTGAAGCCCAATTAAGATGGAAAAGGGCTCCCCGTGTGCATATACTCAGAAGGTGGGTGATGCCACTTTCAGTTTCAAATCGGGTGGGTAGGGATTTCAAGGCAGCAAGAGTTTCAGTCCTGTGCTTCAGGCTCTTCTTTACCTTGGTGACACCAGGGCTTAGGCCCACCCATCGCCGCCTCAGTCTGGGCAGCACCGTCTCAGGTGAGGGATGAGGCTTCTTTTCTCTTCTAGGCTTCATACCTAGCAACTCCCAGCTTACGCTTTCCCTCTGAGTCTCCGCACCCACAACGGGGCAGTGGTATTCTCACCATCATTTCCTTTTCTAGGACAGACTGCATTCATCTTAACTTTTTGACCCCAGCTCACAAGTCACCTCATCACTGCAGCTTTCCCTGACATCACAGGTCCGTGGCCCAACCCAAAGCAGAATTCACCCTTGTGTCCTTCATGTCCCCACAGCCCTTTATTCTTCGCCTTACAGCAGCACACACACGGTGCGGGTAATCTGCTTACACCCAATATCCCACACCAAGATGCCTTTGGGGGCTGGGAAGGGATCATAAATGCAGCAAGATGACCGGTCTGGCAGGACTGGTGGCAGTCAGAAACAGATATCCTGCCTAAAGCAAATTCACAAAAAACAAACCAGCAAATCACCATTCTTTTTGTGTGTGTGTCTCACTCTCATCTGGGCTGGAGTGCTGCAGCACACTCATGGCCACCGCAGACTCGACCTATTGGGCTCAGTTGATCCTTCCACCTCAGTCTTCCAAGTAGCTGGAACCACAGGCCTGTGCCACCATGCCTGGCTGCTTTTTAAATTTATTATGCAGATGAGCTCTCGCCATGTTGCTCAGGCTGGTCTCAAACCCCTGAGCTCAGGCAGTCCTCTCACCTCTGCCTCCCAAAGCGCTGGGATTACAGGCTTGAGCCACCACGCCTGGCACGAATCACTGTTCTGTAGGTCAAACAAAATGGGCTTTATAGTGGGACTCCTGGTCTAAGTCTGTCTCTTGCCATCGAGAATGAGTCCTGGAGGAGACAGACCCAATCTCATTCCTCTGTGTACCACCAGTAACTTGCCCAGTGCCTGGCACAGAGTAGGCCCTTGACAGACCAGGAGTCTGCTGAGGGCACGGCCTAGCAGTCAGGCTGGTGCGTGGGGCTGAGAGCTGCTTTTTAGGGATTTGTGGTTTATCTTTTCACTGAGTGAGTTCAGATGTGCCCCTGTGAGAAATCAATCCTATTTACTAGGTTACAGGTGCCACTGGAAGTTCAGTTCCGAGATGTGTCAGCACTGTCTCTCCCAACAGAAACAGAGGAGGATTTTATTTAACAGCCTTTCCCCAAGCTACAAAGCCGGCAGTAGAAACTTCCTTGCATCTTCATATTAGAGAAGGACCTTGGAAAAGTTAGTTTCAGAACAACTCTGAAAACTGGTCAGACTGACCCAAATACAAGCTCCTGAGCTATTTTTCATTGTGTCTTGGGATGTGGTAAGTCAAACCAGGAGGCGGTGTTTGCGGGTCACTCCAGCTCTTGACAGTGCTATCCCTCTTGCTGTGCCTCGGTTCTCTTGGGAAGGGAAGGGCTTGGCTCCGGGCTCACAAGCAAGCCGCAGGCCAAGAATCAATGTGCTGGCAGGAGCAGCAGAAAGGCATGACAACACCGCCAGCACATCAATGGGCTAAAGACACAGCACACCAGCATCTGGGAAGTCAAGGGGTAGACAAAGACCAGATGAGCACGAGAAAAGCGAGGCTGGGCTAGACCAGTGACACAGGCTGGCAGTAAGCAGAGCAGACTTAAATGCAGTCCGGGGCTGGGAGTAAGCATTCTCCTCTGTGCTGGGGCTGTGGGAGCCTGGGACCGACTCCCATGCCCTAAACATGGGTGCTCAGGGCCTAGCATCAGAGATGGCTCTCTTTGTTCCTTGTGACAGTGCAGCTCTCCCTAAGAGGCTCGGGGTGATGAAGAGAAATCCAGGACCTGCACTCCTGTTCTGCTCCACCAGCTGCATGACTAAGGATGGTCATCTTGGCTTCTTGTCATCTGCATTTCACCCACAGTCATCTTAGAGGCACAGTAACAAGTCCCACTGCACAGGGTCAGAGGGCCTTGTGAACCAGGAGGGTGGAGTTCTGTGGGTGCCTGGCGTCATGTTGGTGTTGTGTCTGCCAGGCCACAACCACCCTAAAAGTTCGGTCTCCTTACTTTTTACAGAAGAGGGGTCACAGGAAAGCAGCAGTGGAGATTCGTCCAACTCTGAAACCCTGTGCCCTTCACCGTGTGTTGCCTGCTCCACAAGCACATAAAAACTGTTTTCAGTAAATTTCCTTGTGAACTACACCTCCTGCAGGAATCACACCCTTTCCTGAATACCACTGGTGTGAAAAAGACACATTGTGGGAAAGGACCTAGCCTCTGGCCAACAAGTCCTGCCTCAGACACTCATCAAGGCCACCTACTCGCAGCACCCATCTTCCTTGCAGGAAGCTAAGACCATTCAGGACCAGTCAAGGTGCTTCCACCATGGCCCTTCCCTACTGCCACCCAAACACCAAGCGTGCTCGCAGGCCCCTTTCGGCACCAAACCAAAGCAGGGTACAGGAGGTCTCCAAGTTAACCTGCCCAGTTGTGGCGGGCCCCACAACCAGGAGGGTACAGTAAACCCCTTGTGGCGACCATGCCCACATGGAAAGGCTTTCGGCAAGCAGTGACAGCATTCTCAGTCTCATCTACAAGTTCCAGCGTCCTTAGTAGATGGTTGTTCAGAGCCCTCACAAGCCTCCCCAATCAGTCCCGTAAACCCCACAGCTTCTCTTTTTCCAGAATTCTTCAACAGCAAGGGCCCAGGCCCAGGGGCTCAATGCCATGTACCAAGCCCAACTCCCCACCCCTCAGACCATCCCTCTGGCACCCTGCTCTTGGGTCACGTGATGGCAGCCCAAACCTGGCCTTTGTCCTCCACTCTACTTGTGGCTGCATCAACTCTCCAGAGGAGACAGTGGAAGGCAGCGTCCTCCCAGGGCTCCCAAGCACAGCCGACAGTTGGCTGGCCCTTGTGCTCTGTGCTCTTGACTCTCCCCATCCTCCAGCTGCACATAGCTTGGATGAACACCCACACTCCTTCATGCCACATGGCTTTGCACACACGCACCACGGCATCCAAAGTCCTGCCCATCTCTCCTCACTAGGAATCTCTCATGTATCATCTAGGGCCTCGCTCCCCCTCATGTCTCTGTGGCCCTGGGTAGCACGGACAACGACCCCTGTGCTCTCAAACCTCAGCAGGCATCTCAGCAGGAGCCATGGTAGCTGTGTGACCCTGACTTGCGGGAACAGTCCTCATCATCCATGCTCTGTCTGCTGTTGAGACAATTACACACAGGTACCTGTCGAGCCATATGGTCCAATTCGTGGTTCAGCAATCTCAGTCACTAGAGTGATGGAATTTATAGCATCACACATGATTTACCCATTTACACATCTGTTCCCTCTACCAGAGATGAGCCCCTAAAGAATAAGAACTGCCTCTCATTTACCTTTCTGCCCAGAACGGTGCCTGGGAGAGAGCAGGAATGAATGAACAAATTGTGAACAAGTCACCATGTAATTAGGTTCCCTATTCATAGTTTACTTCTCAGGGTTTCAGACGAGTAACTTGTAGCTAACAACCATAACTCAGTTCAACAGAGTACTTTCTAGATTTCAAGTGTTCTTCCCTCTTAGCCTCATTTCAACCTGCTATTCCAGACAGAAAACAGCTCACGGCTGTGGCTCTTAAATGATACCCCAAGAAAAAAATTTAAAAGCAAAAGAGGGCCAGATGAGGTGGCTTACACCTGTAATGCCAGCACTTTGGGAGGTGGAAGTGAGAAGACTGCCTGAGCTCAAGGGTTTGAGACCAGCCTGGGCAACATGGCAAGACCTTGTCTCTACAATAAATAAAATAAATTAGCTGAGCATGGCAGCGTGCACCTATAGTCTTAGGTACTTGGGAGTCTGAGGTGGAAGGACTGTCAGAAGCGAGGCGATAGAGGCTGAGGTAGCCATGATTTTGCCACTGCACTCTAGTCTGGGTGAGAGTGAGACTCTCACTAAAATAAATAAATAAACAGAAATGGAGAAATCTGGTAAACACTAACCCAACCACATGATCAAAGGTGGCCTCACTACTTGCAGGGAACCTGACATCATGGGCCACCTCACATGCTTCAGGAGGAAGCACATATTACCTAGGACACATCCTCACCTCAACAGTTTAACCCGAGGCTCACAGAGCCTCTTGACTTTCGGCTTACAGGAAACACAAGGATTGAAGGAATGAGTGAAAAGATACCATGAAGAAACCATGAGGAAACCATGAGGTAAAGCCAGAAGGTGACTCTTTAAAAAACAAAAATCAGCGTCATTTTTTGGTTTTTTCTGAGTTGGAGTCTCACTCTGTCACCCAGACTGGAGTGCAGTGGCTGCTCCCGGCCACTGCAGCCTCTACCTGCTGGGCTCCGGCGATCCTTCCACCTCAACCTTCCGAGTAGCTGGAACTACTG
>NW_007253051.1:239911-251699 GCF_000164805.1 Carlito syrichta
CCTCGGCCTCCCAAAGCGCTGGGATTACAGGCTGAGCCACTGAGCCCGGCCAAAGATTTCTTTTTTTTTTTAAAGGAACTTAGAAGCTGGGCACGAGCTGGGCTTGGTGGCTCAGCCTGTAATCCCAGCACTTTGGGAGGCTGAGGTGAGTGGATTGCCTGAGCCTGAGGGTTCGAGACCTGCCTGAGCAACTTAGTGAGACCTCGTCTGTACAATAAATCAAAAAATTAGCTGAGTGTGATGGCAGACGCCTATAGTTCTAGCTACTTGGAAAGCTGAGGCAGATGGATTGCCTGAGCCCAGCAGGTCGAGGCTGCAGTGGCCAGGAGTGTGCCACTGCACCCCGGCCTGGGCAACAGAGTGAGACTCCAGCTCAAAAAAAAGGAACTTAGGAGAGTGCTGCTTTATTTATTTATTTTTAGAAGACAGTGCTACTTTAAACAGGATAGTCAGGTGAGGTCAATACAGGTAAAGCAAAATAATCTGCTAATGCATACGTGTGTACACAAATACACATCAAACTGGCAGCAAGCCTATCTGGACACACAGAGACTGCCACCCATCACCACAGGACCACCTCAATTCCCATAAAGCCTCCTTTTTTCACCTCACATTTATTTCACCCTCTGTGTGTTCGTTGTTAAAATTGGCCAGGTGCCCTCCAGTCCTTGCACAAAACTTCTGGAGCCTGCTATTCCAGCAGAGCTTCAAGAACTGTGAGATCTAGGACATTCTCCCCTGCTTAGATGTGGCTCCCCCTTCTCACTTACTCTCTCACTTAAGCAGCCAACATGTGTGAGGGGCTTGTTCTGGGGAAAATAACCCAAAGAAAACCGTAGTCCGAGTTTACATTGAGGTATTTGTATTTACCTTGGTATGTCAATAATAAAACTGATTTTTTTCTTTTTTTGATTGGAAAATATAGTTTATTTAGAAAGTAAAATAGAGAAAGAAGAGAGAAGAGATTCACTTCCCCAAGGCAGGGGATGGGGCCAAAGCTAGAAAAACATGGTCTGGCCAGTGTTCAAAGAGCCACGTCGCCACACTAGAGTTCAGCAAAGCAATGGCCGACATTTGTCCATATAATTTTTCTATGTATTTCATAGACTCTTCATGTATATCATAAAACTGACCTTTTCCCTGTAAATTTCATCTATAATATAAACTGGCAGATATTAACAATTTATAACTAAAAAAGTGACGTTTATTCTGACAACTGGGATCTATTTTTTGGTCATGAAACCATCCACTATTTGTGGGCCCACACATAGTTAAAACTCAAGAGTAAAAAAAAAATTTTTTTAATTAAAGTTTTTAACTGGAAACTGTAAAAGAATACTTTTATGTAAAATAAAATTTTACATAAAAATATACATTTTAATTTTTACACTCCTCAGCCACAAAAATGGAGTGTAAGAATTATCGGGCTTTAAATAACAAGAAACATTTTTTTTCTTTCTTTCTTTTTTTTTTTTGAGGAGTCGTCTCACTCTGTCACCCTGGCTGGAATGCAGTGGCATGCTGCTCACAGCCACCGTAGCCTCAACCTGCTGGGCTTAGGCGATCCTTCTGCCTTAGCCTTCCAAGTAAACAGCTGGAACTACAGACGCATGCCACCATGCCCCGCTAGTTTTTTTTTTTTATCTATTGCAGAGATGAGGTCTCACCAACTTGCCCAGGCTGGTCTCGAACCCCCGGGGCTCAGACAATCCTCTCGCCTCAGCCTTCCAAAGTGCTAGGACAACAGGCTGAGCCACCGAGCCCGGACAAGGAACTTTTTAAAGAACATGACAGCCTCCTCGAGCCCAGGGAGGTTTCCAAGATCACCTGATCTAATCTGGATTCAGATTCTCACTGGAGCACAAATCCTACTGTGAACAGCGCATGTGAAGGATCTAGGTTATGTGCTCCTTATAAGAATCGAATGGTCAGGCTCGGGGCTCAGCCTGTAATCCCGCGCTTTGGGAGGCTGAGGTGAGTGGATTGCCTGAGCTTGCGGGTTCGAGACCCACCAGGGCAACTTGGCGAAACCTCATCTCTACAATAAATAAAAAAATTAGCCAGGCGTGGTAGCAGACACCTGTAGTTTCAGCTACTTGGAAGGCTGAGGTGGAAGGATAGCCAGAGCCCAGCAGGTCAAGGGTGCGGTGGCCAGGAGCGGCCACTGCACTCCAGTCTGGGCGACAGAGTGAGACTCCAACTCAAAAAAAAAAAAAGATCGAATGCCCGATGACCTGAGGTGGAGCTGAGGCAGTGATGCTATATATTTTATTGTATATTACAATGTAATAATAATAGAAATAAAGTGCACAACAAATGTCATGTGCTCAATTCATCCTGAAACTATTCCCCCCTCCCCCCATGATTGGAAAAATTGTCTTCCATAAAACTGGTCCCTGATGCCAAAAAGGTCAAGGATTGCTGATCAAACCCACCCCTGGAAGACTTGCCAAAAGAAAGAGCTGCAGGTTCTGAAGAAGACTCTGAACATGGAATCTCACAGATGATGAAACATTTGGGAAGTACATTTACAGTCTCTCAAAGGGACGACTCTGAAAGGGACAGTGCCCATCTACATGCTACAATAAAACAAAAAATTAGCCGGCCATGGTGGCACATGCCTGTGAGATTACCACTGCACTCCAGCCTGGGGGAAAGAGTGAGACTCAACTCAAGAAAAAAAAGTAAAATGCAAGTGAAATAGGGTGGCCTAAATTTTAAATCAGTCCCAACCCTCTTCATTTGTTGGTTCGTGTGTGTATGTGATGGCTAGCATGTGTTAGCTGGTAGTGGGAGAGGGCACAACACAGCACTGAGGAAAGTTCACCTGATGAGGAGCAAAAAGGTAGGCTCTGCTTTAGACTCTGCCACACACAGGCTTTAATTTCCTCCTGTGTAAGGTAGAGATTGTCTTCTACAGGGTGGCTGCAAGGATCAAAAGGAACAATGCATGAGAAAAGTGGTAGAAACCGGCAGGACACATGCAAACATGAGAGAGGGCGGCAGCTGGGGGCAGTGGCTCATGCCTGTAATCCCAGCACTTTGGGAGGCAGAGGAGAGAGGATTGCCTGAGCCCACAGGTTCGAGACCAGCATGGGCAACATGGCAAGACCTTGTCTCTACAATAAACAAAAAAATTAGCCGGGCTTGGTGGCATGTGCCTGTAGTTCCAGCTACTTAGAAGGCTGAGATGGGAGGAGGATTACCTAAATCCAGCAGGCCTAGGCTTTGGTGGCCATGAGCAAGCCACTGCACTCAAGCCTGGGTGACAGAGTTAGACCCCAACTCAAAAAAAAAGAGAGAGGGCTGCTCCTTTAACTACTGAACTCTGAGACTTCTCATGCCCAAAACATCCAGGGAAAGCCACATGCATCAGGCTTCAGCAAGAGCTGATCACAGGTTCAGCATCACACAGTCAGTGCAAGATAAAGAAAATCTACAAGGGCTTAATGAACAAAGAAAGGGAAACAAGGCTGGGCGCAGTGGCTCACACCTATAATCTCAGCACTTTGGGAGGCCAAGGTGAGAGGATTGCTGGAGCCCACGGGTTCAAGACCAGCCTGGGCGATGTGGTGAGACCTAATCTCTACAATAAATAAAAAAAAGTGACTGGGCATAGTGGCACGTGCCTGTAGTTCCATCTACTTGGAAGGCTGAGGCGGAAGGATCACCTGAGCCAAGCAGGTTGAGGCTGTGGTGGCCATGAGTGTGCCACTACACACCAGCATTGGCAAGAAAGTGAGATACCAACTTAAAAAAGAAAGGGAGCAAGGAAAGGAGACATGTGGATACCCTGAGTCACCATGTGGAACTGAACGGTGCTAAAGGCCTTATGCGACTGCTTCCTGTGATCCCTAGCCAGTTTAGGGTCACAGCCCAGCTCTCCCTCCAGCGCTAGCACAGGCACTGGGAGCCAATCTCTCATCTTTATAGTAAACTCTGGCCAGGCGTGGTGGCTCACTCCTATAATTCTAGCACTTTGGGAGGCCAAGGTGAGGATTGCCTGAGCCCATGGGTTTGAGACCAGCCTGGGCAACTCAGTGAGACCTCATCTCTAAGCAAATCAAAAAATTAGCGGGCGTGGCAGCGCATGCCTGTAGTTCCAGCTACTTGGAAGGCTGAGGGAAAGGATCGTCGAAGCCCAGCAGGTTGAGGCTGCAGTGGCCATGAGCATGCCACTGCACTCCAGCCTGGGCGACAGACTGAGACTCCAACTTAAAAAAAAAAAAGAAAACTCTATATGAGCCAGCCAGTAAGATAGGTATAATTTTCTTCACTTTACCAATAGGGTTAACAGGTTAGTGAAATGACTTGCTCATGGTCAGCCAGGCAACCAGACTGAGAAACCAAGCTTTCTGACTCACCATACTCTTACATCAGGCAGTTAAACACAAGTGTCAGTTCCCATCTGTGGTTGATCCACTGTGGTCCTGGTCCTTAAGGGTAGGTGAAACAGATTAGAAGTGATATCACATGCCTGCAGTACAATGGTCCCCCCTTATTCACGGTTTCACTTTCTGAGGTTTCAGTTACCCACTGTCAATCTCAGTCCAAAAATATCAAATGGAGGTTTCCAGAAATAAACAATACATAAGTTTTATTGCATGCTGCCCTGAGTGGCGTGATGAAATCTTGCACCATCCAACTCCATCCCAGCTGGGACATGAATCATTCCTTGGTTCAGTGTGTACTAGTCCATTAGTCACTTAGCAGCCATCCAGATTACCAGATTGACTGTCATAGTATCCCACTACTTGTGTTCGAGGAACTCTTACTGTACTTAACAATGGCCCCAAAGCACAGGAGTAGTGATACTAGCATATTGTTATAATTGTTCTATATTATTATTATTATTATTATTTTGAGTTAGAGTCTCACTCTTGTCACCCAGGCTGGATGCAGTGGTACGCTCACAGTCACCGTAGCCTCCACCTGCTGGGTTTAGGCGATCCTTATGCCTCAACCTTCCAAGTAGCTGGGACTACAGGCTTGCACCACCATGCCCAGATATTTTGTGATTTATTGTAGAGACGATGTCTCACCAAGTTGCCCAGACTGGTCTCGAACCCCCGGGCTTAGAAATCCTCTTGCCTCGGCCTCCCAAAGTGCTGGGATTACAGGCTAAGCCACTGTGTCCAACCATTCTTTTTTTTTTTTTTTTTTTGAGTTGGAGTCTCACTCTGTCGCCCAGACTGGAGTGCAGTGGCCATTCCCGGCCACCGCAGCCTCAAACTGCTGGGCTCCGGCGGTCCTTCCGCCTTAGCCTTCTGAGTAGCCAGAATTACTAGCGCGCACTACCACGCCCGGCTAATTTTTTGATTTTTGATTTATTGTAGAGATGAGGTCTCGCCTGCCCAGGCGGGTCTCACTCTATTTTATTTATCATTGTTAATCTCTAACTGTGTCTAACTCAAATTAAACTTTATCATAGATATGTATACATAGGATAAAACAGTCTATAAAGAGTTCAGTACTGTCTGAGGTTTCCTGGGAGTCTTGGAACATACACCCTGAGGATAAGGAGGACTACTGTAAGACGTGGCAAAGCCAAGATGTAACCTGGTGCCACGCATTTCTGAAGATGGCCTTTTTTACACTCTCTCTCCACCACACAGCCTGCCTCAGGATTCTAAGAAGCCTCAGGAGGCAAGGTTTATTTTGCAATTAGGATGGCTTTTCCTGGTATCAAGAACAGATTTCTTCAGACAACCAGTATGACCTAGAACTTCTCCCTTATCTAACAGTCCTTTTGCTATTTCTGATCAAAACTGAAAAAGTCAAATGAATTCCATCCAAATAGGAAAAGTACACAAGCAAAGCAGACCCTTGACTGGAAGGACTGAGAATGCAAACTTTAAAAAGAAGCCATTTCCTTTTGCCCTGCCCTGTCCCCTCTTTTGGAAGTGCCAGGAGCAGCTACAAAAAACAAAGATGACTCCTAGGGCCAAGGGAAGCTTGAGAGCCAAGACCAAAGGTCCTGAAATCTGCAGGCCCAGGCCCAAGGGCAGAGACTTTACCTCTATGGAGGAGAGCCCTGGCAGCATCCCAAACAAGTGGACAGACAACCTGACAGAGAGCTGAAATAAAGGGGTACAATTCCACCAGGCTGACCTCTGAGTTGGACTTGAGGCCTATGTGCCTAGTGATCTGCAAAAACGAGTTTACATAACAGGCCTTTGTGCTGTCCCAGATAAGAATGAGTAGAGGAACATCAAATGTTTTAAGGATTTATAACCAGCTGAGATTTCCTGAGGACACTGTGATAGAGTGAGAGGTGGGGGAGGGATAAATTCAGACATAATCTGTCTCATCTAGGGAGGACAATGGTAACAAGCAACAATAAAATATTATTTATATTGTAAATCCTTTTTTTTTGTTTTTTTTTTGAGTTGGAGTCTCACTCTGTCACCCAGGCTGGAGCGCAGTGGCACGTTCACGGCCACCGCAGCCTCAACCTGCTGGGCTCAGGTGATCCTTCCGCCTCAGCCTTCCAAGTAGCTGGAACTACAGGCATGTGCCATCACACTCAGCTACTTTTTTTATTTATTGTAGAGATGAGGTCCCGCCAAGTTGCCCTGGCTGGTCTCGAACCCAGCCTCCCAAAGTGCTGGGATTATAGGTGTGAGCCACCACACCCGGCCTTTTCCACTGTTCTTTAACAGATTCCACAGTTTCTAAGACTAGCAGCACTGAGATTCACTTTCTAATTCCAGCCCTTGTAGCTCAAGGAAAATGCATCTACAAGGATACAGGAGGGATTACCACATATAAAGCCTTACTAACTCAGCACACAGTGTGAGCTTTTTGGAGATACCTAAATGTTCTAGTTAACCATTAAATACTCTGAACCAAGCCGGGCTCGGTGGCTCAGCCCGTAATCCCGCGCTTTGGGAGGCTGAGGTGAGTGGATTGCCTGAGCCCGTGGGTTCGAGACCCACCTGGGCAACTTGGTGAGACTTCATCTCTACAATAATAATAAAAAAAAAATTAGCCGGACATGGTAACGCATGCCTGTAATTCCAGTTATTTGGAAGGCTGAGGCGGAAGGATCGCCAGAGCCCAGCAGGTCGAGGCTGTGGTGGCCAGGAGCAGCCACTGCACTCCAGTCTGCGTGACAGAGTGAGACTCCAACTCAAAAAAAAAAATTAAAAAAAAAAAATTTAATGAATAAATACTCTGAACCAGCTGGGCTCAGTGGCTCAGCCTGTAATTCCAGCATTCTGAGCAGCTAGGGCAAGAGAACTGCCTGAGCCAAGGTGTTCGGAGACCAGCCAAGGCAACTTGGCGAGACCTCATCCCTACAGTTAATCAAAAAATTAGCTGGGCGTGTAGCGTGTGCCTGTAGTTTCAGCTACTTGGAAGGCTGAGGTAGAAGGATTGCTGGAGTGGTCGTGAGTGCACCACCGCTCTCCAGCCTGGGCGACAGAGTGAGACTCCAACTCAAAAAAAAAGAAAAACAATAAAAAAGATTAAGCTTGGTGTAGTGGATCATGCCTGTAATCTCAGTACTCTGGGAGGCTAAGATGGGAAGATTGCTTAAGGTTAGGAGTTTTGAGACCAGCCTGGGCAACATAGGAAGACCCTGTCTCTACAAAAAGGATTTAAAGAACTAGCCAGGCATGGTGAAACACACCTATAATCCCAGCTACTCAGAAGACTAAGAGAGGAGGATCGCGTGAGCCCAGGAGGCCGAAGCTAATGAGCTGCGATCACACCACTGCACTCCAGCCTGGGCAAAGCCAAGATCTTGTCTCTAAAAAAACAAAACTAAGCTGGGCTCGGTGGCTCAGCCTGTAATCCTGCGCCTTTGGGAGGCTGAGGTGAGTGGATTGCCTGAGCCCGCGGGTTCAAGACCCGTCTGGGCAGCAAGACCTCATTTCTACAATAAATCAAAAACTCAGCTGGGCGTGGTAGCGCATGCCTGTAATTCCGGCTACTTGGAAGGCTGAGGCAGAAGGATCGCCGGAGCCCAGCAGGTCAAGGCTGCGGTGGCTGGGAGCGGCCACTGCACTCCAGTCTGGGCAACAGTGAGACTCCAACTCAAAAAAAAAAAAAAAAAAACTAAATACATAATAAGAACGGAATGATGTACTGAACGCCTTGTGTCTGACACTGGCTGACTGGATCTCTGTGTCTTCAAGGCGCTTACTTGCTATAGAGGGAGACAAACAAACCAGGTAATTTCGAGTCCTGGTAAGTGCTATGACCAATTACAATAGAAAAACAAGACAGAGGACCTGGGAGGTCGGGCAAGGGCTCTCTGAAGAGACAGTATTTGTATTGGGACCCAAATGATGAACTCGTAGTTACATGAGGAACTAGGGGCAGAGTATGACAGGCAGGGAAGCAGATACAAAGGCTGAGACAGGAGAGAGCCCAGCACGTGTAAAGGCCACAACAGCTAGTGAGGCTGGAGAGCAGGGAGTGAGGGCTGAGCAGAGGGAGATGAAGTTCCAGAGACAGGTGCTGGTCAAGCTCCTCAGGGAAGGGCGCTATTCTGTTTGCAATGTGAAGTGGCTAGAGAAATAAAGTAATTTAATGAAATCTGTGATTTTCAAACTTTTAATTTTTTTAGCATAACTCTTTTAATCAAGTAACAAGAAGAATGTCAACATACTACTAGATGAAAGTACTATTGCTCTGACTGGTTGGGAAGCTAGTTAAAGCACTTCTCAACCTCTGCCTTCTTGGCTTTCCTGCTCACACCTCAGCATCTCCAAGCTCAGAAGAACTGGAAGCCACCATGTGATCTATCTTGATGGTTCCTCATGCCCTAACAAACCCCAGCATCACAGTAAAGCATTACAGAGAAAGGAGGCTTAGGAGACAAGACTGATTGGATGCTTGCTGGACCCAGGGAAGGTTTTCTTTTGTTGTTTTTTGTTTTGTTTTATTTGAGTCGGGGTCTCACTCTGTCACCCAGGCTGGAGTGCGGTGGCACAATCACAGCTACCGCAGCCTTGACCTGCTGGACTCAGGCAATCCTTCTACCTCAGCCTTCCAAGTAGATGGGACTACAGGTACATGCTTCCATGACCGATAACTTTTTGATTTATTGTAGAGATGAAGTCTCACCATGCTGCCCAGGCTGGTCTCGAACTCCTATGCTCAGGGAGTCCTCTCACTTCAGCCTCCCAAAGTGCTGGGATTACAGGCGTGAGCCACTGTGCCTATTCCTGGGAAGGGTTTAAACTCAGGCTGTTTAAACCAGACTGTTGACTAAATAATCCCTGATGTGCACTTGCTTTCTGCACAAACAATAAAATCTGGTTCATCAAGGATTCCAGTTAAAATCACATTGCTAAAACGATAGGGACAGAAAACAGACCAGTGGTTGCCAGGGGATGGGGTGAAAGGAGGGAACTGACTACAAAGGAACAAAGGAACTTTCTGGGTTGATGGAAATATTCTGTCTTGATTGTGGGGGTGGCTGCATGTCTGTATCCATTTCTCAAATTCACAGACCCATGTACCAAAAATGGGTAAAGTTTACTGTGTGTAAATTAAACCTCAATAAACCTGACTTAAAAATCACATTGCTGGAAGCCACCTAAGAGGTATTTTACAGATGAGGAAACAGACTCACAGAGAGAAAATGCTCGCTCCTGCTGAGGCAGTAGACCCCAGCAATCCTGACTTAAAAGGATAGTGTTCCCTTAAGGTCACTGCTGCTCAGTAGTTTTAATTGAGAGCCTCTGCAGTGGGCTAGGCTTCAGGCTTTCCTGACTACAAAAGAAATAGCTAAATAATTACCAAAGGTTTTCCCCTTCAAGTAATAGGATTCTAAAAAGCAGTCTGCAGCCGGGCTCGGTGGCTCAGCCTGTAATCCCGCGCCTTTGGGAGGCTGAGGTGAGTGGATTGCCTGAGCCCGCGGGTTCGAGACCCGCCTGGGCAGCGAGACCTCATCTCTACAATAAATCAAAAAAAAATCAGCCAGGCGTGGTAGCGTGCGCCTGTAGTTCTGGTTACTTGGAAGGCTGAGGTGGAAGGATCGCCGGAGTCCAGCAGGTCGAGGCTGAGGTGGCCGGAAGCGGCCACTGCACTCCAGTCTGGGCGACAGAGTGAGACTCCAACTCAAAAAAAACCAAAAAACAAAAGCAGGGAAAGACCTCAATGCTTTGGAATCAGAAACACTGGGGGAAAAATTCCCACCTCTATCATTATATCCTAGCTGTGTGTCCCAGGCTCCATTCTTTGTGAGCTGAGATTAGTAACTTTTGAGTTAATAACTATCAGTGCTACCTACACAGCACTTCTGCTCCCAGGCCCGCCAGGCTGCCTCCTAAGGACAATCTAGAGGTGATCATAAGGAAAGGAAATAACGAACTGCCCAGCCCTGCATTGCATAACCTGTGCACAGTACACCCTGGACTCCACTGGGGCACAGGCTGTTATCTTGACAGGTAAACAGGAACCCTACCCCCTCCCTGACCACTGTCAGCACTAGGCCACCACCAACACTCGGGGCACAGGCCGACAGCGCAGGGCGACAGCTTTTGAGGACGCCACTGCTCTGTATATTTTCACACTCCACTTTTTCTGCAGCTGCTGGCACCATCACTGGGCACACACTCATCCACGGACACACTCCACCCACACCAGCCCTTCCCTCGCCACCTGCTCCAAAAAGGGTGGTCCCGAATGACTCAAAGCTGCCTGCCTGCACCTTGCTCCTTTCCACCCCATGGAGACCAAAACACACAGAAACCTAGAAGACTATCTTAATAAAATAACCCTTCCGGCAGGAGTTTCTGCTTTCCCATCACATCTACTCTAGAGGCACTGTGGTCACATAAAGACTGTTGACTTTTTTCTCCACCATGGGGCAAGAGGAAGGCAACACCCAGAGATTATCCCAATTTTGCAGAAACAAAGACAAAGAGTTAACTATCCTGGTCAAAGCCAACAAGGAGCAGGCCTACAGTCACCCAGACAGGGCTCAAGTGATTGACTCCCTTCGCCCTGACGGAGATACCCATGTCCTGTGCCGCCCTGGCTCTGTGCGCTGAAGTTGTCCTGACGATCGTGTGGACTCGAAACCAAGAAAGAAAGCAAAGATTTCTGCACAGTGCAGTTCTGCAAAGTTACCGAGGGCCTTCTGCAAGCAACAACAATGCTCTGTCCTGTCCAGGATCTCCTATTCGATTAGGTACGACTTACAGCTAGGTGAATAAACTCTGGTTTCATTCATCACCAATAATATTTATCAAACCACTGCCAGGACATTGTGACAACCACATCCTGCTGTTTTTATTCGGAGCCATTGCCAAAGCCTGTCCTCTCCCCCACCTTCCGGTATCTGCGAAGTTTTCAGTTTCTACCAAACTCCCGTGGGGGGAGGGGACACGTCCTGCCCTAGTCGAGTAAAGTTCCACCTCCAGGTCCACAAAGAGACGGCAGGGAGGCGTGGCCAGGCCGGAAATTCTGACAAAAAGTTTTGGCCCTGCGGCCCCAGAAGCAACTACTTCCTGATCCCTCCTAGCCATGGGGGGTGTCGTTTTCTGGCCGGGTCGCCGCCAGAAAGGGCCGAGCGGGGGGCGCGAAGCGTCCACTCCCCGCACTCCGCGGGCTCGCTCGTACCTGCTGAGGGGCGGTCTCGCAGGCTGCCTCCCCCCGGCGAGGTCGTTCTGGAGCAAAGTCCCCCCAGGGGGTGGGTCGAGAGCGCAGGGCCTCCTCCTCCACGCGCCCTCGCCCTTCCCCCTCCGGGCCGAAGGCCGGCGCTTCGCGGACTCGAACCCGGCCCACACCCCAAGGCCCGGCCTGCTTCGACGGGAGGAAAGGGAAGCCA
>NW_007253051.1:252563-270526 GCF_000164805.1 Carlito syrichta
CTCGGCCCCGACTCCGCCCACGAGACCGCCTTCGACTCCGCCCCAGGCCCTACGAGGCCCCCGGCGACAGCGCGCCGCGCCCACACAGCCAAGCTGCCTCGCCCCCAGCCGCCGCCCGCCTCACAGCCTTCCCCTCGCCCGGACCCCTGGTCCTGTCCCGCCCGCCGCCTCCCCCAGGCCCGGGAGGCCTGCCTGGACTTTCCTTCCTGCTGCCTTCCGGACCCATGCTCGGGAGCAGGGGTCTTGGGGCCTGCAGCCTGGGGCCTATTTACGCGGCCCCTGGACCGAGAATGGCCTCCTCCGAAATGGATCACCGGGGAAGGGGACCGCCACTGCAGTGTCGCCTCAGCGACCACACCGACAGAAGAGCAGCGCGGAATCCCCCCACGGCATAGGTGGCAGCCCTTCTCCACAGTGAAGAAGGAAAGGCCTGCCGCACACTACAAGAAAGAAAGGAGGAGGCTTCGGTGAGGCCAGAAATCAGGCTGGACGAAGGTGGGGAGGACAGCATTCCTGTGGGAAGAGGGATCCAGGGCCCCACTCGGTGGGAGGCGAGGCCAAGAAGAGGAGCTGGGAGATCCCACCGCCAAAAGGCAGCCTAGCAGTGGCTGAAGCAGCTGACCGAATGGCTCAGAGGGGCCAACTCGCGTGGGGCCATGGATCCAGTTGGGGAAGTGACCCATCCAGAAAGGACCTGAAGCCGGGCACGGTGGCTCACACCTGTAATCCCAGCACTTTGGGATGCAGAGGCGAGAGGACTGCCTGAGCCCAGGGGTTCAAGACCAGCCCAGGCAACTTGGTGAGACTTCGTCTCTACAAGTTTAAAAAAAAAAAGCTGAGCTACTTGGAACTAGGCTGAAGTGGAAGGATCACCTGAGCCCAGCAGGTTGAGGCTGTGGTGGCCGTGAGCATGCCACTGCACTCCAGCCTGGGCAACAGAAAGCACCTGAGCCTGAGAAGAGGTACAAGGGAGACCTGTGGGGGGTTTTGTAGAGGGGCAGACCAGCTCCTGAGTTGGTCCAGTGAACTAGAGGTCCTCAGATAAATGAAACCCAAACATGTGTAAGAACTTTAAACTGGATCAAACAGGACCTGTCCCCCAAAGGCTTCCCAGCTCCTAAGATGAGGGGAATTGAGAATACGTCTGACACCTTCAGACAGCCCCCTTGTAGCACTTCAATTCCATTTAATCCGATAAACTTGATAAATGCCTGCTATGGGCACTCTTTTAGGGCCTTAGGATGCACCAATGAGCAAAGCAGACAGAACTCCAAACCCTCCCCAGTAGAAAAGGGAAGAGGCCTTCCCAAAGCTTAAGGAAACTCCAGAGAGCAAGTCTACCAGTACTGCTTCCTGTGGACCCCTGGCCAGCCTTACAGCCTAAGTAGGAAAAGAGACTGGACAGGGAAGCAAAGGCAGATCCCAAGGAGAAGGTAGAAGAGTTGTTTGTTCTGAAAGTTTGCACTCTCTTCCCATGGGAAATGCCCAACAGGACCAGACAGGAAACACCAAAGTGCCATTGAAAAGCAATTCTCAGAGCCCTGCTTTGGTCTATCAGACAGGAGTGGCCAGAAATAACACCCTCCCCCCCACCAACCCTCCCAAGGTAGTAGTAGGCTGAAGGGGATGGGTTGGAAGGTTTCCGCACGCTGGCCTAGGTTCTGTTTTACATTCAGAACCCCAGAAACAAGGTCTGCTGCCAGCTCAGAGCAGCGACCCTCAGCCCAAGGTGGAGTGGGATCCAGGAGTCAGGATGAAGCACGGATTGGCTGCTGCAGGGATGGGGTGGACGGTGGTTGGATAGCTATCTGGGTTTTACATTGCCCCAACCTGGAACTGGTTTGGGATGGGGTGGGAGGCATATTTGTCTGAGGATGGGTTTTGTCGGGAAACCCAACCACCACTTCCTTGCCTTTGTGGGGTGATGGAAACATTCTAAAAGTGGACTGTGGTGAGGGGTTGCACAACCCAGGGAATTTATTATTTAAAAAATTTAAATGTACACTTGCAAAGGATGGATTTTATACTACGTAAATTAAATTATACCTTTTTTTTAAAGTCAGAGTCTCACTCTGTCATCCAGGCTGGAGTTCAGTGGCATGATCATGGCTACTAAAGCCTCGACCAGCTGGGCTCAGGCAATCCTTCCGCCTCAGCCTTCCAAATAGCTAGGACTACAGGCGTGTGCCACCACGCCCAGTTAATTTTTTGATTTATTGTAGAGACAAAATCTCACCATGTTGCCCAGGTTGGTCTCGAATTCCTGGGCTCAGGCAATGCTCTAGCCTCAGCCCCCCTAAGTGCTGGGATTATAGGCATGAGCCACCATGCCCAGCCCCCCCACCTTTTTTAAGGTAAGGTCTTATTCTGTCATCCAGGTTGGAGTGCAGTGGCAGGATCACGATTCACCACAGCTTCAACCTCTTGGGCTCAGGTGACCCTCCTGCTTCAGCCTTTCGCGTAGCTGGGACTATAGACATGCACCATCACACCCGGCTTATCTTTTTTATTTTTTATAGACAAGGGATTGCTGTGTTGCCCAGGCTGAACTTGAACTCCTGAGCTCAAGCAATCATCCTGCCTCAGCCTCCCAAATTGCTGGGATTACAGGCATGATAAATCCACAATAATCAAAAAGTTAGCTGGACGTGGTGGCACATGCCTGTGGTTCCATCTACTTGGAAGGCTGATGTGGAAGGATTGCCTGAGTTCAGAAGGTCAAGGTTGCAGTAGCCATGATTGTGCCACAGCACTCTAGCCTACATGACAGAGTGAGACTCCAACTCAGAAAAAAGAAAAAAATTTATTCTCTTTTGTGGTAAATTCCTGAATAATGCAGTTGCATTTTTTTTTTTTTTTTTTTGAGTTGGAGTCTCACTCTGTTGCCCAGGCGGGGTGCAGTGGCACGCTCACGGCCACCCCAGTGTCAACCTGCTGGGGTCAGACGATCCTTCGGCCTCAGTCTTCCAAGTAGCCAGAACCACAGGTGCGTACTACCACGCCTGGCTAATTTTTTTTTACTTATTGATTGTAGAGATGAGATCTCATCAAGTTGCCTGGGCTGTTCTCGAACCCATGGGCTCAGGCAATCCCCTCACCTCAGCCTTCCAAAGTGCTGGGAGTATAGGCTTGAGCTTGAGCCACCACACCTGGCCTACAATTGCATTTTATTTGAAATAGAATTATTCTAATTTGAAATGGAGCAATTAAAAAATATTTACGATGTCTCACTTAATTCCCCAAATTTAAAATAATGCATATTCGCAATTTTTAAAAATGGGTCAATTCTCACTCATAAGTGGACCCTGAACTTGTACCATAATACTATAAGAAAGGGATTAGCAGTAGCCAGAAACTACCGAGGAGGGGGGAACATAACATTAATAAAGAGTACCTGAAGCCGGGCTCGGTGGCTCAGCCTGTAATCTCGCGCCTTTGGGAGGCTGAGGTGAGTGGATTGCCTGAGCCCGCGGGTTCGAGACCCGCCTGGGCAACTTGGCGAGACCTCATCTCTACAATAAGTCAAAAATTAGCTGGGCGTGGTAGTGCGCACCTGTAGTTCCAGCTACTGGGAAGGCTGAGGCAGAAGGATCGCCGGAGCCCAGCAGGTCGAGGCTGCGGTGGCCAGGAGCGGCCACTGCACTCCAGTCTGGGCGACAGAGTGGGACTCCAACTCAAAAAAAAAAATCAATAAAAATAAAGGGTACCTGATATCAAACCCCGCAAAATGAGGACCAAAGGTAGACCCAAACTTTACCTGTACAATGACCGCTTGTATACCTACCTAATCCTGAATTGCACCCCACATCTCTAAAATAAGATACTTTTTTTAAAAAATGGGTCAAGAGTTTAACATTTTAAAAACTTGTGGGTGGGCTGAGGAGTTTTTAATTGTTTGTGCCATAGCCACATGGTGGCACCACCTTAGCTGATAAACAGCAACATTCCCAGGATCAGGCCTCTTCCAAGCGGTTAAGAGAGACAATTGTGCCAGCTTTTCTTTCCTTTCCACTCATCATTATAAAAATATCTAGCCTACAATCATAGTGTCCAAATTTTCTTTATGTGGAGCTACCAGGGTTACTACTAAAAATGTATGCCCCATCAGAAATGAAGGTGAAAAGGCCAGGTGCAGTGCTCATGCCCGTTAATTCCGGCATTTCGGGAGGTCAAGGTGAAGGGATTGTTTGAGCCCAAGAGTTCAAGATCAGCCTAGGCAACACAGTGAGATCTCGCGCCTCAAAATACCAAAAAAGGTGGGAGAATTTTTTGAGCCCAGGAATTCAAGACCAGCCCGGGCAGCACAGTGAGACCCTGTCTCTACAAAAAAATTTTAAAAATCGGGTACCTGAATAATGAACATTTGTATACTTGACCCTGAATTGTACTCCACATCGTTAAAACAAAAACAAAAAAGAAATTAAAAAAATAAGCCAGACACATTAGCATGCACCTGTAGCCCCAGCTACTCGAGGCTGAGGCAGAAGGATTGCATGAACCCAGGAGGTTGAGACTGTAGTGAGCCATGATTGTGCCACTGCATTTTAGCCTGGGCAACAGAAACCCTGACTCGGAAAAAAATAAAAATAAGAAAAATTTTTTAAAAATCAAAAGAATTAGCCAGGTATGGTGGTGTGCACCTGTAGTCCCTAGCTATCCAGAAGGCTGAGGTGGGAGGATTGCCTGAGCCCACGAGTTCAAGGCTATGATGAGCTGTGATTGTGTCACTGCACAGAGTGAAACCTTGCCTCAAAAAAAAGAGAAAAGAAAGAAAGAAAGAAAAAGAAGCCAGGCATGGTGGCTCATGCCTGTAATCCCGGCAACTTTGGGAGGTGGAGACTCAGGATTGCCTGAGCCCAGGGGTTCGAGACCAGCCTGGGCAACTTGGCAGGACCTTGTCTCTATAATAAATCAAAAAATTAGCTGGACATGGTGGCCTGCACCTGTGGTTCCGGCTACTTGAAAGGCTGAGATGAAAAGATCATCTGAGTCCAGCAGGTCGAGGCTGCGGTAGCCATGAGCATGCCACTGCACTCCAGCCTGGGCGACAGAGTGAGACTCCAACTCAAAAAAAAAAAAAAGGAAGAGTGCTTGCTGCAAAATGTTAGAAAATTAATAGCAGGAATAAAGCAAAAATTGACTACAGCAATTGTGTACTTCACTGGTCTGAACTGATGCTCGCTACAGGCTGGGAGGGCTCCCTCCACAAGGCAGCCCTCATCTCACTTGGTGGCCAGAGAAATAGCAGGCATCCCACTCTCCCCTCCCAGAATCCCAGAATGCCATAAACACTAGCTCTTGCTGCTTCTGGTGATGGCACCAGTCTCATGCTTGAGGTTCTGATACAAAATACGGGGGCCACCTGCCTCTCAGCACCCCTACTCCAGCCTCCACCAATGCCATGGTGCCTCCCACCCCAAATGCTACCCCAGACCAGGTCCAGCTGTGTCCTTGAAGACTGCCCTGGCTTCCCTTCTGGTTTCAGCTCCTAGTCTGCTCTGCAGCCTCCCCACTCCCACTAAATCTGCTGTTAAGGGGCATGTGCACAGGCACCCCTGCTCAAACAGCTTCAGTGCCAAACCCTAGCCCCTCAGGAATGTACACATGCTCAAGGATCAGCTCTCTTTTCCCATGTTGTCTGCTCCCCTCAGCTTCTGAAGCTCCACACTTGATTTCCTAGCCCCTCCAACAAGCCTGTTTTTCAGACTCCTTCCTACTCTACTGCAGCCGGAGGGACCTGCAAGCAGCTCTGCCCCACCCAGCCTCACTTTCTAGAAAGGGAGACCAGGCTCACAAGCGGTGACTTGCTTATGGTACCGAGGAGTCAGAGCAGAGAAGCATGCAGTGCGGGTACTCAGCTACAGCCAGGTCATCCCTTGGCGTCCTTGGGGTGGAGCAGGAGGGGGCAGGTGTGCAGTTGGCAGGCGGGACTGTGTGGGGCCACTTGCCTCCCTGTGGACCTGCCTGCCCATTAGTCCAGCAGGTGCTGGGAGGTGGGCCGGGCCTGATGTCCCTCTAGGCAAGTTCGGCCGTGCTGCACAGTCAGGGTGAGCAGGGAAGGAACCCCTACCTGTGTCCTGAACCTGTTGGTACTGCAGGAATAAGGTGGGTGTGGGCAGGACTGTGGGGCCAAGGGGAGACAGGTTTCCACCTCTGCCTTGTTCATAAGTTGCCTGAGGGTGGGGCGGGATGGGAGGGTTGGGAGCTGTGGGTACAGAAAGAGCAGGACCCAGGATGGTCTGAGGCCTGAGAAGGGCTGCTGTGACTCCTCTTAAAGCAACACAAAGGGAGATTGTTCTACACTTACAGAAGGATGGGTGGTATAAGGAAAAAGGAAGGGAGTCAATGGAAATGTGCCTGTGGAAAAGTTGCCTTTTGGGAAACCACAGGCAAAGCCACGGCTAATATAAACAAATTTTGTTAACCAAACGAAGGCCCCTGAGACTGTCTCTGTCACCTCTGAGCAATGAGCTGGGCCAGGGTGACCACATCCGCCCAAGTCATCACACCCACCCAGCCAGCCAGCTGCCCCGCACCCCATAGTCATTTCCAGGCATATGGCAGGAGCCCTGCTGAGAAATTTCCCCACCTCCCAGGATCCTCTGGAGCCCCTGGGCAGATGAGCAGCCAGGGTCTTTGCCAGGGCCACCTGCAGGATGACCAGCTGGTGCGTTTCCACTCTCAGCCTGTTTCCTCAAACATGAGAAAACAGGGAGATCCTAATCCTTCTCCTGCTTGCATCCTGAAGGGCCCTGAGAAACCCAGGAGGAGAGAGCTTTGGACACCAAAACCCTGGAGCAGGACACTGGAGGAAAAGGCCTGGAACCCACAGCTGGGCTCCAGGCACCTGCCATCTCTCCTGGGGGAAGGAATCCCTGATGTCTGAATTTCCTGCTCTCCTCTGTCTACAAGGAAGCATCACAGTCCGTGCGTGGGCCCACTGGAAGATAAACCCATACCTGGGCCTGAGCCTGGCCATTCCCCCTCCTCTCAGGGGCTCAGACAGGTCAGTCGGACCCCAGGGCCCTCTGATGCCTCGGCCCACACCATGGGACTGCTCAAAGCCAGGGCAAACTCAGCACCAGGTCCAATCCTGGACTCCAAAGCAGACAGGCTGAGGCTGGGACTCAGAGGGACTTGCTAAAGCCCTCACGACCTTCACTCCTGAGCCCGGCTGGAGCCAGGCCTGGGCTGGCTGCTGGTCCCAGAGCTGAGTCTGCCCTGCTGTCTGTGAGGGCTCCCACAGCTCCAGCCTGGAACCCCCGCTGCACCCTCACCCAGCGCACCCACCTCCTGCCTGGGCCTCTGCCCCAGCCTCTACCCCACGGCCGCAGGGACGTTCCTGAAGCAGATCACCCATCTGCTAGGTCCACACTCCCTCACTCGACCCACCCACGAGGCCCCCAGACTCCTTGAAGGGACCCCAGCGCCACCCACGGGCCCATCACTCTCCAGCACAGGCGGCCCTCAGTCACAAGAGCCTCTGCCACTCCCCGACTGAGCTGTTCCCCGCAGGCCGAGCCCCAGATTCCCTGAGAAACCCACCCTCGTGCCCTGTCAGGAGCTCCTGTTCCCAAACAGCCCGAGCTGGAGCCCCGGGCCCAAGCGACAGCCGTCTGGCCTTGACGCTGAGCCCCCAGACACTCCCGTGACCCTACAGAACACAGGAGACGCAGGCCACGTGCTGCCCAGGGGTACAGCCACTGACGGAGTTTCACCACTTGGAAGGAAGGACAATGGAGAGGACGCTCAGGCTTCAACTTATGCCCACTGTGTGCCTTCACGCAGGCCACGGGGCCCCTTCTCCAAGCAGTCCCGTCTATGGCTGTGGCCACGGAGGCCAGGGTAGGATGGCTCTGCCCCTACCTCAGCTCCCAGTTGGAGCCCGGAATCTGGTCCCATCCCTGCCATCCTCTGGGCTGGCACTTTGTGCAGGACAGCGTGGCCCTTTAGCGACTGATCTCACATCCTGATGTCACTGTCACCTCGGAGCAAATCACCCCAGGGAACGGGCTGCAGACTTGGAGGTTTCCCTTTCATATCAGATTCAATTGATTTGTTTCTCAGCACAATAACATTTGTATCTGCTGCATTCTGGCTCTCTACCTGTCAGGAAGCTCCAGTGTTTGGGTTAGTCAGAAATAACCAGGAAAGGAGATGGAATCCCAGGAGCTAGGTGACTAGGGCCAGCCTGTTCCAGCCTTGCTGCTTTGTGTGTGGTCTGCAGGCCAGCAACACCGGCATCACCCAGGAATTTGTTGGAAATGTAGACTCTTCAGCCTTTACCCTAGACCTCTTGAGTCAGAATCTAAATTTTAGCAAGATCCCCAGGGGAGGGCAACCCCCTTGGGTCCCCTCCTGCTGTGGGAGCTTTTCTGTCTTCTCAATAAATTCTGCTTTCTTGCTTAAAAAAAAAAAAAAAGATCCCCAGGGGATTCATGGGCACATGGCAGTTTGAGGAATGCTGGTCTACACAACCTGCTCACCTCACCAGAGTGACCCAGGGTCAGGCACTGACATTCCAGGACTTTTCAGTTTCTTCCATTGCCCTGAAGGATCTTGTCCATTTATCTCTGGATGAAATGTCTTTTCCTTCCTTCATACAAGTGTCAGCTTGGTCTGTGGACTTCAAGGGCTCATGGTTCACTCCCTAGCAAGGATCAGACTCTGACCCATAGCCAGAGACAATGCCCATGAAGTGGGGGAACCTGGGTCAACCTAACATTCAGACATGCTTCCTGGGAGCTGTTGTCATTCATACTTTACACTACCTGGAAACATACAAGCTTGTCATTCTGAATAGTGGTTGTCTTTTCTAGATCCCTGACCAACTTTAAGCTTTAAAAGACATAAATTTAGCTGGTGCAGTGGCTCATGCCTGTAGTCCCAGCTACTACGGAGGCTGAGGCAGAAGGATTACTTGAGCCCAGGAGGTGAAGGCTCTGGTGAGCTGTGATTATGCCACTGCACTCCAGCCTGAGTGACAGAGTAAGACTCCAACTCAAAATAATAATAATAATAATAAAGAATAAAAGACATAAATTCACATATGGACGCTAAAGAGCAGAAGAGGAGGGAAGGCTGCCCAATTTCCACATTGAGAATCTCAAACTGTCATCAGAGTGGTGGTTCCAGTCACCCATGATGATGAAGACTGACATATATTGAGAAGTTTCTACAAGCTTGTATTGTTCTCAGCACTTACGTGAATCCACAGGAGAGGTCAGGTGCTTTGCCTTAAAATGCACATCTAACAAGTGGCAGAGATAAGATTTGAGCCCTGGGCATCTGGGCTCCAGGGTCTATGCCTTGGCCCCTCAAAAGAGAGAGTGAGAGTGAACACTAGGCATTTGAGAGGGAGATGGTGGCTGGAATAACAGCTATGGCCAACTACTCAGTTAGATGCAACAACATAGACACAATTCTAAGTGGAGATTTGTGAAAATAGCACCCCTTACAGGGATCTATCAGAAGGAAGGAATCTTAAACCTTCTATGGTCCGGAACACTAAGGCAGCTTTATTATATCCAAGGGGAAATCTGAAAGTAGCCATCCCTCTTTGAATTTTAGGGACCATTTCCCAGTGAGGAGATTGTGGGAGACTTGGGTCTTTTCTTCTGCTTTTTTTATAGTTTCCTATAAGACATATGTATTAACATTTGTAATAGAAAGAAACATGGCTGAGCACGGGGACTCATGCCTGTAATATCTTTGGGAGGCTGAAATGGAAGGATCACTTGAGGCCAGGAGTTCCAGACCACCTCTGTCTCTACCAAATAAAGAAAAAATTAACCAGGGGTGGTAGTGCAAAAAAAAAAAAATGTTATGACCCATGCAAAAGAGTCTGGACATGAAAACATTAACAGTAGCTAGGAGAGGGAGGATTTAAACCCCAGCAGGCAGGACCTTCCTTCCCTTTATTCTTCCTCTTTCCCCTCCTCCCTTTTTCTTCCCCTGGGGGGCGGGGGTGGGGAGGTATATCATCATGGCTTCTTACATATCTGGTGAGTCTGAATTTATTTGAAGCCAGTCTTCGTCATGATACCCGTCTGGCTACTGAGTCCTTTCTTTTTTTTTTTTTGAGTTGGAGTCTCACTCTGTGCCCAGGTTGGAGTGCAGTGGCATGCTCACGGCCACCCCAGCTTCAACCTGCTGGGCTCCGGCGATCCTTCCGCCTCAGCCTTCCAAGTAGCTGGAACTACAGGCGCACGTTACCATGCCCAGCTAATTTTTAAAAAATTTTATTGTAGCGACAAGTTCTCGCCAAGTAGCCCAGGCTGGTCTCAAACCCGCAGGCTTAGGCAGTCCACTTGCCTCGGCCTCCTAAAATGCTGGGATGACAGGCTGAGCCACCGTGCCTGGCCCACTGAGTCCTTTCAAGCTGGCTCCCAAGTCCTTGGGCAGGCCCTACGAATCCTGTGTGTTTCTTTGCTTTCTGGCATATACGAGTACTATACTTTCTCTGTCCCAGACCTAGAGGCAGTTACTACTTCAAGGAGCCTTTGGGTGTTTTATTCTTTTCTTTTCGAGTTGGAGTCTCACTCTGTCACCCAGGCTGGACACTGCAGCCTCAACCTGCTGGGCTGATGATCCTTCTGTACCGGAACTATAGGTGTACACTACCATGCCTGGTTAATTTTTTGATTTATTGTAGAGATGAAGTCTTGCCAAGTTGCCCAGGCTGTTCTCAAACCCTTGGGCTCAGGCAATCCCCTCACCTCAGCCTCCCAAAGTCCTGGGATTACAGGCTTGAGCCACAGCGCCTGGCCTATTCTTTTTTTTTTTTTTTTTTTTTTAGGGACACAGTCTCACTCTGTCACCCAATCACGCAACCTTGAACTCCTGGGCTCAAGTGATCCTCCTGCCTCAACCTCCTGTGTAGCTGGGATTACAGGTGCATGCCCACACCTTGTTGTTTTGTTTATTTGTTTGTTTGTTTGTTTTTTGAGTCAGATTCTCACTCTGTCAGCCAGGCTGGGGTGCACTTGCAGCTTCACAGCTACCACAGCCTTGACCTCCTGGGCTCTGTTGATCCTCCCACTTTAACCTTCCAAGTAGCTGAGACTACAGGCAGGCACCACCATGCCTGGCTAATTTTTTGATTTACTGTAGAGACGAGGTTTCTCCATGTTGCCCAGGCTGATCTCAAACTCCTGCTCAGGGTGTCCTTTCACCCTGGCCTCCTAAAGTGTTGGGGATACAGGTGTGAGCCACAGCACCTGACGGTTTTACTCTTTTAAAAACAAGTGTTTCAGTTTCCTCTCATTCTTTGCCTGGCGTTCCTTTCTCCTGTGGTTTGTTTTACACTCTATCTTCCATTCTAGGGGCCCTCCTAGGACCTGGGAATCCCTGACTGTCCCCTCATATTTCATGTTTCCTGGGAGCCTGAGTATTTTGATGGGGCTTATCAATGGGCAGACTCCTCCCTGGTGGGTGATCTGGGGCCAAGCTGGCCTTTCACTGGGGAGGGTCCCCTCATATCTGTAGCCAAAGTCTTTTCTCTGGGGCACTTCCATTTCTCCATCATAGGATCTTCTAATCTCCTTCCTGAGGGTGGTGGGCACAGGAGAAACCTTACTGCTGGCATCCTGGTAGCGTGTCAGGAAGGGGACCAGAGTTCCCCAGCAATAAATGTAACTGTTACTCTCTGTTTTCAGCCCTGTACCCAATTTTTGCCCTCTACTATGCCTGTTGAACCGAGACTGGAGTTTTCTGTTCAGTTTCTCCAAAAATGAACCCCCGTGACCTGCTGCCTATGCGCGCTGACGCCCCAAGGACTCTGAAGGGACAATGGCTTGCTCCTTCTCAGGATTTCCTCCACAGGCCCTGCTTTGATCTTCTCAACTCTCCGCCTTAAAGAAGCATGCTGATATCTTCCCCATGATCTTCTCCTCTTGTCCTTTTGGATTTATCCCTTTTTTATAACCACCAAGTAGTTTTGATAGGGTGTGGGGCAGAGAGAGGAGACCCTTGTGTGCAGTCAGTATGCCAAGTGTAACCAACCTGGGGACGGTCCCATAGGCATCAGTTGTCTTGATGAAGTTTCCTTCATCCAAAGTGAGACACTTCATCTATCTCATATATGAGGCATTACCTAGAAGTTTGAAAAAAGCATGAGATTGTTGCCTCTTATGAAAGTTGATCTTATGAATTAAGTCATTCTTGTCATATCCAAACAAAATGGAGTTGAGAGGCCAGGGTAAAAAAGCACTCAGGCTGGGCTCGGTGGCTCAACCTGTAATCCCGTGCCTTTGGGAGGCTGAGGTGAGTGGATTGCCTGAGCCCGCGGGTTCGAGACCCGCCTGGGCAGCGAGACCTCATCTCTACAATAAATCAAAAAATCAGCCGGGCGTGGTAGCACGTCCCTGTAATTCCGGCTACCTGGAAGGCTGAGGCGGAAGGATCGCCGGAGGCCGAGGCTGCGGTGGCCGGGAGCGACCACTGCACTCCAGTTTGGGCGACAGAGTGAGACTCCAACTCAAAAAAAAAAAAAAAGCACTCAGGGCATACAACACTGCTCCAAGAAAGTAATTCTCTGCAAGCCTGGCTGCTGAAACTGCCGGCCGTAACCTGAAACCTGTTTACATAATAGCTGCTGAAACAGCCTGCTGTGACTTGCTAGTGTTGTCCCTGCTGTCACTCACCAGCCAGAGCTTGCCAGCTCCCAAAGTGAGTTGGAGTCTCACTCTGTCGCCCAGACTGGAGTGCAGCGGCCACTCCCGGCCACCACAGCCTCGACCTGCTGGGCTCCGGCGATCCTTCCGCCTCAGCCTTCCGAGTAGCCGGAATTACAGGCATGTGCTACCATGCCCGGTTGATTTTTTGATTTACTAGTGCCAGTGAACTGTCTTTCAAAACAGTACCTAACATTTCTCCTTTTTGTAAAACCTCCAAGTTCCTCTTTGTTCTTGGGACACACTGAAGACCACCTAGTCTGTGTGTATGCCCACATTGCAATTCTTGCTTCACAACTAAAATGGTAAATTTAGAAATTCATCTCTAGGCCTTGCTTGGTGGCTCAGCCTGAATCCTAGCACTTAGGGAGGCCGAGACAGGTGGGTTGCCTGAGCCCGCGGATTCAAGACCAGACCGGGCAACTACAATAAATCAAAAAATTAGCCAGGTGTGGTAGCACGTGCCTGTAGTTCTGGCTACTAGGAAGGTTGAGGTGGAAGGATCACTGGAGCCCAGTGGGTCAATCCTGGTGTGGCCGTGAGTGTGCTACTGCACTCCAGCCTGGGTGACAAAATGAGACTCCCTCAAAAAAAAAGTGAAATTAATTTCTATATTTTATTTATTTATTTTTATTTATTTATTGTTTTAAGTTGGAGTCTCACTCTGTCGCCCAGACTGGAGTGCAGTGGCCACTCCCGGCCACCGCAGCCTCGATCTGCTGGGCTCCGGCGATCCTTCTGCCTCAGCCTTCCGAGTAGCCGGAATTACAGGCATGCGCTACAACACCCGGCTGATTTTTTGATTTATTGTAGAGATGAGGTCTCGCTGCCCAGGCGGGTCTCAAACCCTGCGGGCTCAGGCAATTCACTCACCTCGGCCTCCCAAAGCGCGGGATTACAGGCTGAGCCACCGAGCCCGGCTAATCTCTACATTTTAATTTTGACTTTGACACTCTGGAAGTTGCTCTTGTGGCTGTACCTAGCTGCTCCTGAAACCTCTTGTGAGGATTGATGCCAGCCCTATCCCTTCCTGTGTCAAATTCCTCAAAAATAAATCCTGTCAGGATTTTCACAGAGATTAACTGAATTTAGAGATTAATCTGGGAGACCTGAATCCTGCTGTTCATGAATGGGTACATCTTTCCATTTACTCAGATTTTCTTTATGTTCTCTGTGACATTTTGCTATTTTAATACACAACGATTGCTCTAGATCTGTGTTGTACAAATGAGCTGTTTCAGAGTCAAAAGTCCACAAGGGGCAAAGACAGAGTAGGCAGGTGAAACATTTCAGGTAGGGCCCCTGCATCCAGAGTGAGCCAATTCACCTGTCTCATATATGAGGTATTGCCTAGAGTTTGAAAAAAGGACTTAGTGCTAAAAAGGCTTGAAAATTATCACTCTAGACTTTTAAAAAAACTTGTAGTAAAATATACATAACATAAAACTTATGGTCTTAATCACTTTTTTTTTTTTGAGTCAGTGTCTCACTCTGCCACCCTAGCTGGACTGCAGTGGCATGATCACAACTCACTGCAGCCTTGACCTCCTCAACCTTCTGGGCTCAGGTGAACTTTCTACTTCAGCCTCCCATGTAGCTGGGACTACAGGTACGTGCCCCCCACATCTGGCAAATTTTTTAATTTTTTTGTGGAGACAAGGTTTTGCTATGTTGCCTAGGCTGGTCTCAAACTCCTGGGCTCAAGCAATTCTGCCCCCTCAGTCTCCCAAAGTGCTGGAATTACAGGCATGAGGCACTGAGCCCAGCACCATCTTAATCATTTTTAAGTACACTGTTCAGTAGTGCTAAGTACGTTCACATTGTTATGCAACCAATTTCCAGAACTTTTTCATCCTGAGAACTGAAACTCTATGTCCAAGAAACAACTTCCTGTTCCTTTGTCTCCCAGCACACACCCCTAGACTTTTAAAAAGACAAATAAATGGGTGACCTCTGTTGCAACCACAACAAAAATACCCACATGCTTGTTGAAGAATACTACCTAAATATCAAAAGAGTTGGTTTAAAAAAAAACCCTATGTAAAATAATTCAAAACTTTCTGAACTCAATGTGAGGAATAGTTATTCAGGTTATCAGGTTGTGCAGGGGTCCATGGAGCTTTTTTAGAATCCAGAACATCAAGTGAAGTGTGTATGTACTCCTTCCTCTGGTTTTGTTTTTAGTGATAATCAGGCACTCTAAAGTGTTCGGGAAAGCAATCGAGCCCGCCTTCTCTCTTTATTATGGAATCTTTGTAATCTTCAAATTTGTTTTCTAATTTGTTGGGATACAAAAAGTTAAAATAATGGCATCGAATTTTTTTTTTTTTTTTTACTCACCTTTTTTTTTTATTGTGAAGTTGTGGGGTACAGTTAAGGGTTAGGTATACAATTGCGTTTCATTCAGGCACCCTGTTGATATGGCATAGAATTTTATCTATATTCTTGTAAAAAGTCTGAACAAAACAGAACAGGAGTTCCCTCAGCTCCCTCTGTGCAATCCTGCTGGTACCCTGAGGGTCAGCTGCCCCTTCCCCTAAGGGCATGGCCATAAAGCATCTGTTTTCATCTCTCTTGGCTAGAACTTGGTCAAGTGGCCACACCTAACCCAGAGCATATGGGAAATGTAGTCTGTATTTTTCACGGCCATGTGGCTGGCTAAAATTCTATTCCCATGAGGAAGAGGAGAACAATTCAGAGGCAAAGCAAGCAATTTTTGCCACATTTAGCTCTTCCTGATCAGCTGGCAGGGATGGCTGGAAAAAGCAGGGTGCTTTGGGTAAACTACAGATACCTTTGAATTCCAGCTCCTCCAAGCACTAGCTGTGTAGCCTTTGAGGCATGACTTTCTGCCTCTAAGCTGAAGCATCTCCTCTGAAAAAAATGTGGACAATTTTTCTTATTTTGTGAGGTTGCCTGGGGATTAGAATATGCATAATGCACATATAACAATAATATATGTGAAATCAATAGCTGGTACTCACCAAATAGGGTTTTCATTATAGTTAGGTCTGTCAAGTGATTAAACAAACAAACATTACTGACTTGTGATGGTTCCTTTTTTTTTTTGAGTTGGAGTCTCACTCTGCCACCTGGGCTGGAGTACAGTGGCACACTGCTCACAGTCACTGCAACTTCAACCTGGTGGGCTCAGGTGATCCTTCCACCTCAGCCTTCCAAGTAGCTGGAACTACAGGCATGCGCTCCACATCCAGCTAATCTTTTGATTTATTGTAGAGATGAGATCTCACCATGTTGCCCAGGCTGGTCTCGCAACCCTGGGCTCAGGCAATCCTTTCTCCTTGGCCTCTCAAAGTGCTGAGGTTACTGGCTTGAGCAATAGTGCCCAGCTGTGATGGTTACTTTAATGCATCACCTTGGCTGGGCCATGATGTTCAGATATGTGGCCAAACATTCTGGATGTTTCTGTGAGAGTACTTTTGGGTAAGATTTATATTTAACTCAGAAATTTGAGTAAAGTAGATTGTCCTCCATAATGTGGGTGGACTTCATGCAATCAGTTGAAGGCCTGAATAGAACAAAAAGACAGACCATTCCTGAGCAAGAGGGAATTATGCAGTAGAAAGTCTTCAGACTTGAACTGTGACATTGGCTTGTCTTTGGGTCTCCGAACTACTGGTCCACCCTGCAGATTTTGGACTTGTCGGCCTCTATAAACATGTAAGTCAATTTCTTAAAGTAAATCTCTCTAAATATATACACTCTTTTTATCGGTTGCTTCTCTGGAGAACCCTGACTAATACAACAAAACCTATGCTTACTTTCCAGGGTATATTCAGACACTGGACCTTTGCACTCTAAGGTATTTGTAACAGTGATTTCCGCTTTGTCGACTTTTTTTTCCTTCTTCATCAAAAATTTTAGGGCCAATTTGCTTTGGTGGGGACATGGGACGAAGAAGAAGAGGAAAGAGAGAAAATTCTTGCTTTTGAAAATGGATCATAACTTTAACCCTCCAAATGAACTTTTTTTTTCCCTAAGTGAACTTTTGGAATTCTATCCTAAGAAAACATGTATAGATGTGGAAAAAATTTTAGGTACAAAGATTTCAGTCTCAATGTGCTATGGCTTGACTATTTCTCCCCTCCAAATCTCATGTTGAAGTTTGATCCCCAGTGTGGGAGGTGGGTCATGATGGGAGGTGCTTGAGTCATGGAGGCAGATCCCCCATGAGTGGCTTGGTGCGGTCTCGTGGTAATGAGTGAGTTCTCGCTCTATCAGTTCCCAAGATAACTGGCTGTTAAAAAGAGACCGGCACCTTCCTCTCTCACCATGTGATCTTTGCACACAGGGGCTCCACTTCCCCTTCCCACATGAGGAGAAGCAACCTGAGGCCTTCGCAGAAGCAGATGCTGGCGCCATGCTTCTCATACAGCCTGCCAACTCATGAGCCAAATAAACCTCTTTTCTTTTCAAATTACCCAGTCCCAAGTATTCCTTTATAGCAATAGAAATGAACACAATACAAATGAGCAATAAATGGCATTTATTGAGGTAGGAAGATCTGGAAGCAACTTAAATGTCCCAGAAAAGGCGTGGCATAGAAATGATCTTTGTGAAGGATTCGACAGTGATTCCAATATCAATTGGAAAATGCCAGTAAGTGAAGAAAGCAGGTAGCTATTTACATATAATTGTAACTTTTCATTCAAATCTGAATGTTTATCAACAAGAGATTAAGACAAAATTAAGGCGCAGACATGGATGGGGAAATGAAGCCTATCAATCATTTAACAACGGACCAGATTAAAAAGCTGTAGCTTTCCTTTCAAAACAGCTAGATAATACTGAAGAAGGATGACCATCCTGTTTCAAAACTTTGGCAGCCACTGCTCTACTGACACAAGAAGCTGACAGACTTACAAATGACCAGCATATTGATGCGTACTCCTCACACCAGATTATAGACATCCTAAATAACAATGCCTCTTGATTTCTTTTTTTTTCTTTTTTTTTTTGAGTTGGAGTCTCACTCTGTCACCCAGGCTGGAGTGTACTGGTATGCTCACGGCCACCCCAGCGTCGACCTGCTGGCCTCTGGTGATCCTTCTGCCTCAGGCTTACAAGTAGCCGGAACTACAGGTGCGTACTGCCATGCCCAGCTCATTATTTATTTATTTATTTACTGTAGAGATGAGGTCTCATCAAGTTGCCTGGGCTGATCTTGAACCCGTGGACTCAGGCAATCCACTTGCCTCAGTCTAAGTTCTGGGATTACAGGCTGAGCCACCGAACCTGGCTGCCTCTCGACTTTTTTTTTTTTTGAAT
>NW_007253051.1:271042-280613 GCF_000164805.1 Carlito syrichta
GGCGAGACATCATCTATACAATAAATCAAAAAATCAGCCAGGCGTGGTAGCGTGCACCTATAGTTCCAGCTACTTGGAAGGCTGAGGCGGAAGGATCACCAGAGCCCAGCGGGTCGAGGCTGCTGTGGCTGGGAGTGGCCACTGCCCTCCAGTCTGGATGACAGAGTGAGACTCCAACTCAAAAAAAAAAAAAAAAAAAAGAAATCCTAACATTGCCATTCAGAAAGTCACCACCTTAAATCCAGCCACACTCCTTGCTATACCAGGTCTTGTAGAACACTCCTGCTCAGAAACATTGGCTATCTCTAGGGCAGTCAGAGCAGATTTAACAGATATTTCTCTCTCTGACCCAGAACATGTCTGGTACATAGATGGGAGTAGCTTTGTCCTAAATGGAGGAGGAAAAGCTGGATGTGCTATCACTCCTACTACTGAACATAGGAAGTGCCCATCCCCCCAGGCATACAGCACAAAAGGCAGGACTCATGGCCCTAACCCGAGCACTTGCCTTAGGAAAGGGTAGGAGGCTTAATATCCACACAGATTCTAAATATGCTTTCCGTATTTTACATCCACATGCAGCTATATGGGACAAAAGAGGACTCTCTTTTTTTGAGTCAGAGTCTCACTCTGTTGCCCAGGCTGGATTGCAGTGGCACACATAAGGCTACCACAGCCTTGACCTGCTGGGCTCTGGTGATCCTTCCACCTCAGCCTTCCAAGTAGCCGGAACGATAGGCACGTGCTATCATGCTCAGATAAGTTTTTATTTATTGTAGAGACGAGGTCTTGCCAAGTTGCCCTGGCTGGTCTTAAACCTGCAGGCTCAGGCAATCCACTTGCCTCGGCCTCCCAAAGTGCTGAGATTACAGGCTGAGCCACCGAGCCCAGCCCATGTGAATTTTCTAATCCTTTTTGAACATTGGTGGGAAGCTGATGTAGAACAACTGTTTTTCTTAAGTTAGCAAAAAGACGATCTAATCAGCTGCTCACTTTTGTCAAGCGCAATATGTTGTCATAGAGTCAAATACTACAAATATGCCCATGGGTTTCCTAACAGATGTTCTTTAACCTGGTCAGAATACAAAATCTGTGAACTCAAATGTTTCATCCAAACCCCCAAAGAGTCATCAAATTGCCTTTAACTTCATTGGGTATATTTTCTCTGTCTAAGCTTTTAGTAAAACAAGCCAAACTAGATGAGCCTCGGTTCTGAGACCGTTACCCTACTATTAACGGATTCTCCATTTAGAACGACCTCTGTACTAGTATTCCTGTTCATGTTGACCCTAAATACAGCTTGGCAGATAGACTGTGCCCCCCCTCTCCCCCGCTAGGATTCCATCAGGGGTCAGATGACTTCTGCCATGACCAACATTGTAATGTGGGGGCCTTCCAAGAAGTATGGGCAACGCTTTATTCCACTCCACCTCCTATGGACTGGGTAAGGTTGGCACTTCCCCAAAATCCATGGTTCTTCGAAGTTAACACTTCCTCTACACTTGGGTGGTATTATTAACTATATCTATGCATACAAAAGCAGCCAGTAACTGCATCCCCACCAAGGCCGAAACTCAATTCAAATTAAGATAGAATGGAACTAAAGTTCTGGGGTCATATACTGTCCAAAATTCCAATCAAACTGTCCACTTTGTAAACAGCACAGCAATCTTAGCTAATTACTGTGGCCGTCTTGTAGCAGCCAACCGGTTGTCTTGTGAGGGAGCAGAGTTGTTGGGAGGACTTTTACACTCAAGTCTTCAAGTACAACCCCATCATAGAACCCAAAGAAACCTAGAGACAGGCTGTGGGGACACCCACATTTGAACTAAGGACTTTGCTGGTGCAATACTGGGACCTGCATGGATCTGCATGGATCCCTATAGTGGGTGACAACCTAGCTGGGGTAGCTATTTACAAATATATTCTACCAGATATTTAAGTTTTAATATGATGTGATCACCGTGTAGCAGAATACATGTCTCTAGCTCTGGCACTTGTTAACCAGGAGAAGTGTGAAATCAGACAGTACATAATGACCAATCACATGGCATTAAACTTACTGCTGACTAAGGCAGGTGGGCTGCATGGAATAGTAGATTGTGTTTGTTATACAATCATGGAAGACCTATAACACAACATCTCTAGTTATGTTGACAAACACACCATGTCATTACAGCTGTCAAACACCATGGTAGCTGCATTAGCGGCCTTTATTATAATACTGCTAGCTCTAATAGTATGTACCTTTGCATGGTCCTCTGTGTGCAGACGCTAAGTACTCTACTACCTACCGTCCCCTTGACTCTTGTCCCCATCATCCCCTCCTCTGGCATTAGGCTTAGACAGGTAGGGACATCTCTATGCCCTGATTCAGCAAGGAGCAGCTACAGAAGACAGACCACCATCCACCTTCCTCAGTAGTAAATAAGAATATTTTAAAACAACCAGAGGAGGGAATGAAAGGACAGAGCCTAAAATGGAGTTTCTCTGGTCACCATCTTTGAGCAGACCTGGTCATGTACTTCGGTCAATGCTGCATACACAGCAATAATCATTAACTAGAAGAACAACCAGTTTTCTAGCCCCAGGTATGCTCCATTCTACTTGGTCACAATGTGCTAAGATTAACATCTCCCAAGAATTTGTCTTTCACTGACCTGGCTCAGCTCTTCTTATGTTATTACCTTTGTCCCAAGAATTTGTCTTTCGGCTTCGGTCTAACCCTTCTCATCTATGAGATTGACCACCTGTTGTCGCGGGAAAACAGAGAGACCGTGACACCAAGGCTATCTTAGGAAGTAGTGTTTTTATTAGCGCCAGCGAGACTCAGTGGGTTAATGCTCCAAGACTGAGCAACCTGGAGAAAGAGAAGAGGGGTTTCATACACTAGTTTAGGTAAGAGAGGGGGGTTGGGTTGTATGGCTATACATTTTTCTTTGGAATTTGCAAGGTTGTATTTAGCAAAACCAGTTTTTCAAAGAACAAATTGTCTCCAGGGTATACATGACAAGCAGGAGTTGTAAACTGATAACTTCACAAAGAGAGGATGCAGGGGTGAGGGGGGTAAGGTTGTGAATTGATTACTATCTTGCATTTTCAGGAAAGTGGCTTGGTTTTCTCATGTCCCATGTCTAGCAGGTTTAGAGCTTGCAGGATGATTTTTAAAAAGGAATAATTTTAACTGTTTTCAGTCCCTCTCTGCCACACTGTGATTGGCCACCCCCACCCTTCCAGTTGTCAGAGATACGAGGAAACAGACCATCACCAGGGAACCAGCTCTCTTTGTTATCTTACCCAAGGATCTTTGTCTGTCCTCCTGGAAAAGATCTTATAAACCTCCAACCCTAAGCATTTAGTGCCAAATGTTCCTTAATCATCTGGTCCCCTCTCCAGTCTTGAAGAGGTGGATCCACCCTCTCGCTCTGATCTACTTTCTGAATAAACTCCCCTTCACCTTATCTACCTCTTGTGCAATTCTTTGCATACTCACGGTACTGACTCAACTCACTGACCTAACATGCGGTATGTTGACATTACACAGGAAACATTGTTAAATATGTAGGGATGTTTAATTTTCCTTGGAGTGTATTTATATGTTATTGGTATACATTCAAAATAGTATGACATTGCTATAATTCTGATATGTCTTAGTATATGTTATCAGAAATACTAATTATTATGTTAAATTGTTGTAAGCAACTGAAATAATCCAATTTTCTTGTCAATTGTGCCTTTGACCATGACTGTTTTAAGATTTAGTCATTTACAATTACTGTTTTTCTTCAATCCTTTTCAAAAGTGATTTGTAATCAGCTAGAGGATTCTGACAGATGCTCTTGGGTGCAGGTTTCTGACAACTTTGTGGATGGTGTCAATGGACGAAAACAAAAAATAAAATAAAATAAGCTCCCAGGACTTATATTGGAGAATGTATGTGTTTATAAGGATTGCTGATTCAATATGGAACACAACAAGAATTAATTACATGGAATGAACTAATACAAGACTGAAATGATTTTTATGATCTTTTTATTCGAAGCGTTGCTAATTCTTTTTATTTTCAGACTCAAGAAAGCTTTTTTTTGGAGACATTTACTACTTTTTTTTTGAGTTGGAGTCTCACTCTGTTGCCCAGGCTGGAGTGCAGTGGCATGGTCATGGCCACTGCAGCCTTGACCTGCTGGGCTCAGTTGATCATTCCACCTCAGCCTTCCAAGTAGCTGGAACCATAGGTGTGTGCCATCACACCCAGCTAATTTTTTTTTTGTAGAGATGTGGTCTCACCAAGTTGCCCAGGCTGCTCCCAAACCCATGGGCTCAGGCAATCCTCTCACCTTGGTCTCCCAAAGTGCTGGGATTACAGTCTTAGACACCACGCCCAGCATAAAACATTTGACAATTGAGTAAAGTAGGCTCTTATGAAAAAAATTGAAGAATATTTCCTCTTTCTACCTAATTTCTCCAGAATCTGGAAATATTGGAAATCAATATTTGTGAATATTGATTTATGGTAATATAACTATTTGCATAAATTCAATAAGAATCCATTTTCTTTTGTAATAAGACATGATTGGCGATACTGGTTATTTTACCAAGGCTTTGGTTGGAATGACATTTCAGATATGAGCAGGCTGCTTTGAGGAATTGAGATTGAGATCTATAAAGAGCTGATAAAAGCCCCTGGAAAGGCTGGCCTTGTACGTTGTGAGCTCCTTTGCAGGGCTCCTGACCTGTGGTGAGTGGAGATGTTTGCTCTCTGATGGGCCTGGACTCTCGAATTATTTGGGGATCTGGAAGAGAGGAATTCACCCAATTCATACAGATGTTTGCAGGCTCAGATCCTTGGCAGAGCTCAAGAGATTTTAAGAGGTCTAATCTGATTCCTTATGGGAAATCATTTTCAACAAAACCAATTTAACAATAAGCCTGTTTGCAAATACTTATTTTTGTTGTACATTATGCAAATGATCAAGATAAGTATAAGACTAAACTTATTTTGAAAATAAATTGGTCCACTTTGGGAGGCCAAGGTGAGGGGATTGCGTGAGTTCACGGGTTGGAGAACAGCCTGGGCAACTTGGTGAGACCTCATGTCTGTAATAAGTCAAAAAATTAGACTGAGTGCAGTGACTCAGCCTGTAATCCCAGCACTTTGGGAGGCCGAGGTGAGAAGATTACCTGAGCCTGGGGGTTCGAGACCAGCCCAGGAAACTTGGCGAGACCTCATCTCTACAATAAATCACGAAAACTAGCTGGGTGTGGTGGCATGCATCTGTAGTTCCAGAAACTTGGAAGGCTGAGGTGGAAGGATCGTATGAGTCCAGCAGGTCGAGACTGTGGTGGCTGTGAGCATGCTACTGCACTCCAGCCTGGGCAACAGAGTGAGACTCCAAGTCAAAAATAAATAAATAGCCAGGCTTGGTGGCTCAGCCTGTAATCCCGCACCTTTGGGAGGCTGAAGTGAGTGGATTGCCTGAGCCCGCGGGTTCGAGACCCGCCTGGGCAGCGAGACCTCATCTCTACAATAAATCAAAAAAATCAGCCGGGTGTTGTAGTGTGCGCCTGTAATTCCGGCTACTCGGAAGGCTGAGGCGGAAGGATCACCAGAGCCCAGCAGGTTGAGGCTGTGGTGGCCAGGAGCGGCCACTGCACTCTAGTCTGGGCAACCGCGTGAGACTCCAACTCAAAAAAAAATAAATTAAAAATAAATAAATAAATAAATCTACCTTTCTTTATTCATAACTGTCTTGGCCAATTCTTTTTATTTATTTATTTTTAGTTGGAGTCTCACTCTATTGCTCAGGATGGAGGGCAGTGGCACGCTCACAGCCACCGCAGCCTCGACTTGCTAGGCTCCAGTGATCCTTCCGCCTCAGTCTGCCAAGCAACCGGAACTACAGGCATGTGCTACTATGCCTGGCTAATTTTTTTATTTATTGTAGACATGCCGTCTCGCCAAGTTGCCCAGAGTGGTCTCGAACCTGAGGGCTCAGGTAATCCACTCGTCTTGGCCTCCCTAGGAGTGTGGGGATTACAGGCTGAGGCACGGAGCCCGGCCTTGGTAAGTTTTTATTACCAACCTACAACTCCGGTCATACCAAGCCCACCACACACGGCACGTAAGTTTAAGGACAGAAGTGGGCCGGGTACGGTGGCTCACGCCTATAATCCCAGCACTTTGGGAGGCAGAGGTGAGAAGATTGCCTGAACCTAGGAATTCAAGACCAGCTTGGGCAACTTGGTAAGACCTCGTTTCTACAGTAAAAATGAAAAAATTAGCTCCGTGTGGTGGCACGTACCTGTAGTTCCAGCTACTTGAAAGGCTGAGGCATAAGGATCACCAGAGCCCAGCAGGTCAAGGCTGTGGTGGCCATGAGCGTGTGCCACTGCATTCCAGCCTGGGTGACAGAGTGAAACTTCGGCTCAAATCATTGCCTGGAGCTAGTAGCTAATAGCCAAGGGACTTGCATTACAGGGCTGCATCTATTGTAAACACCTAAGAACAGTATTTGAGATTTCTCAGACTTTGCACTCTGACAGACCCAAGGCCCCACCTGGGCCCAGAATACATATCAGGAAGCTGGCTCTACCAGTGCCATCCTCCCCGAAATTGGCTCTGCAACAGGAAGACAGTCTCAACCCCACCCGGTGATCCCACCAACACATCAGCAGTCCTTAGCTGAGAAGTCACCGGAATTCGCTGACGTGTACACACGCCTCCGGAAAGCACAGGGGCAGAGTTTGGGGGCGGGGCATCTGTGTTGCAGCCTGTAGGGGCTTGGGGACTGAAAGTCCTTAGTTCCAGGGCTTTCATGTGCCTGGAAGCTTGAAGGGGCACTTTTCGTGTGTAAAGGTAGCATGTAGGTACCTGGGCCTGCATCCTCCGCGGTGAGAACAGCTCCTCACAGGGTTCCCGGGGACACCTGAGAGGGACCCCCATGAGGTGCTCCATGCAGGACTGCGCCCATGCCCAGTGCCCAGGGAGCAGATGCCAGCTTCTGTGGTGGTTCTCATTAGGCAGCCAGGCAATAGCTGATTCTGATGCCAAAACCAGATTCAGCCCATGGATTCCAGCCAATCGACTGATGTGTTTTCTTCGCCCTTCAATGTATTTTTTTAAAGTTTTGATTTAGTTTCCAACACCTAAGGAATTCAGAGACTTCACATAAAAATCTAGGTTTACAGTGTCTCTGGAAGAATGGGAAGCCTGGTACCTGGGTCCACGTCCCCACACGGCAGCAATCAGCTGAGCTTTTTTGGATGAAACAGAGGCTCTCTGATTTGCCAAAGACCCCACCACTCCCTACTGTCCCCCTGCCTCCAAGTTTAGGACTCCTGTTCTCATCTGACCTTTATGAGTCAGTGTCCTCCGGTTGCACTCTGTGCCTGCTTGGTCTCTCTGGTGGCATCTTTGGACCCACAGCCTCCTCTGCCCCCTGCCAAGCTGGCATTGGTCTGCCGGTTACGACATGGAACTCCTTGAGGGGAGGGGTCTTGGGGTCATTATACTTGGATTCGGCATGGCCAGTCACAGACCTGTAAATATTATATCATATAGTGGAGAAAAGTTTATTGTTTTAACATCTGGTACCCTCTCCTCAGAGAAAGAGACTTGTCTTGCTTGAAGAATTTGACGATCATTGTTTATGGTAGGAGGGGCGCCCCAGGGTTTGGAGGTGGCTGATGTCAGCACATGTGGGAAAGTTGTTTTCCACGGGAAATGAAGAGAGCAGGGTATGATGGCTCATGCCTATAATCCCAGAACTTTGGGAGACCGAGGTGATAGGATTGCCTGAGCCCAGGGATTTGAGACCAGTCTGGGCAACTTGTCTCTATGACAAATCAAAAAATTAGCCAGCCATGGTGGCGTGCACCTGTAGCTCCGGCTACTTGGAAGGTTGAGACGGAGGGCTTGCCGGAGCCCAGCAGTTCGAGGCTGTGGTGGCCAGGAGTTTGCCACACACTCCAGCCTGAGCAACAGAGTGAGACTCCAACTAAAAAAAAAAAAAAAAAAAAAAAAAAAGGAAGAGATTTCTTTTGATTCCGAAGAAGATGGTTAGAGAGGAGGAAACAGAGAGAAGATAGAGGAAGAGAAATGAGTCAGGAAAGGACAGGGCAGGGTGAACCCACAGTGGCCTCAGGACGGAGTGGTCCCAGGCCACACTGGAACAAGTGATGTGCCTGTCGCAGAGATGGAAACCCCTTCTCTCCTTCCCCGGGGACCTGTTCTGCTCACCACTGTGCTGTGAGTGCAAACTCTCTGTGGTATCTGGAGAGGGGCTGAATCTTGAGGTGAAGCTGGCCTGGGTCATGCAGGATGGCCCACGTGACAAGCAGGTGATGGCAGACAGTGGGGCCTGGCTTCGGGTATCCAGAGCTTGCAGTTGGGGGTGCCTAGATGCGGAGGCGGGCAGTCCGTTTTACTAGGAACTTCAGGCACAGAGAAGCCCTGACTCTAACCTGGTTAAAACAAAATGAAGCCAGATTTTCAGAAGGAGCCAGACTTGGGTGCCGAGAGGGGGAAAAAAATCTCTGAACTTAAATAAAATGGCTGAGCAGTCCGTTTATTTTGGGCTTCTCATGGTTTGGGCTGATCAGAGTTGGTGGGGTCTGGGGAGCTGCCTCAGGGACTGGTCCCCTGGCCTTGGGGGAAGTCTGTGGGGCCTGGGCTCAGTTCAGGGGCTCTGAGATGGCGTACAGCAGGCCAGTCAGGAGAACCAGGCCTAGTGCAGCCATGGCGATCAACACCCTGTCCCACCAGATCCCAGGGGAGGCCCAGGGTGCCCGCAGCTGCCAGCCACAGCTGCCCAACTGGTAGCCTGTCAGCTGGCCCAGTGGGAGGTGGGTGGCGAGGCCCGGGCTAGCGCAGTGGACATGCAGCAGGGCCTCGGGCTTGCGGTCCTCAAGCCAGAGGCGCAGATAGGTGAGACTGCAGTCACAGTGCCAGGGGTTCTGTGTCACGTCGAGGGTCTGCAGCTGGCGCAGGTGGTCAAAGGCTCCCGGGGGCACAGAGTGCAGGCTGTTGTTGGCCAGCAGGAGGTGACGGGTGTGAGCTGGCAGAGCAGGCAGGGCCGTGAGTCCCCGGCCCCTGCAGTCCACCCACAGCCCCATGGTTTCCAGAGCCCGGCAGGTGCATGGGATAGGGCAGTCCTTGGTGGCCTCTGCTGTAACCCAGAGCAGGAACAGGGCTCCCCAGGCGGGCATCGTGCGGACTGGCTGCAGAGAGAGTGGCTGTGAGAGGGGGCCTGGCAGCCTCCACTCTATCCCCAGGGTCATCAGGCACCATGGGAGCAGTGCAAACTGACAAAGGACCAGGGGCACTTACTTCCCTTCTCAGACCTCAACTTTCTTCCCTGTGAAATGGGCTGGTGACTGAGGGAGGTGAAGAGAGTTTCTAGTCCAGGTATGGCTGACCCCTGCTGGTCAGGGCAGAAGGCAGGATAGTGAGGGTGGCTGTGGTGGGGGGATAAAAATGTTTTCGGAGGCTGGGTGTGGTGGCTCAAGCCTGTAATCCCAGCACTTTGGGAGGCCAAGGCGAGAGGATTGTCTGAGCTCAGGGGTTCGAGAC